>NC_091160.1:48087271-48109771 GCF_040958095.1 Procambarus clarkii | reverse complement strand
ATTTACACCGCTCTTGTTCAACGGGTCTCTGGCCTCCCACTAGCATGCCAATACCACCACAGTGTAGTGTAGTGCATACCACCTCAGTGTAGTGTAGTGCATACCACCTCAGTGTAGTGCAGTGCATACCACCTCAGTGTAATACATACCACCCCAGTGTAGTGTAGTACACATCACCACAGTGTTGTGTAGTGCATACCAACTCAGTGTAGTGTAGTAAACACCACCTCAGTGTAGTGTAGTACACACCACCTCAGTGTAGTGTAGTGCATACCACCTCAGTGTTGTATAGTACACACCACCTCAGTGTTGTGTAGTACACACCACCTCAGTGTTGTGTAGTACACACCACCTCAGTGTTGTGTAGTACATACCACCTCAGTGTAGTGTAGTACATACCACCACAGTGTAGTGTAGTACATACCACCACAGTGTAGTGTAGTACATACCACCTCAGTGTAGTGTAGTACATACCACCTCAGTGTAGTGTAATGCATACCACCTCAGTGTAGTGCAGTACACACCAGTGTAGTGTAGTACACACCACCTCAGTGTAGTGTAGTACACACCACCTCAGTGTTGTGTAGTGCATACCACCACAGTGTAGTGTAGTACATACCACCACAGTGTAGTGTAGTACATACCACCTCAGTGTAGTGTTGTACATACCACCTCAGTGTAGTGTAGTGCATACCACCTCAGTGTAGTGTAGTGCATACCACCTCAGTGTAGTGTAGTACACACCACCTCAGTGTTGTGTAGTACATACCACCACAGTGTAGTGTAGTACATACCACCACAGGGTAGTGTAGTACATACCACCTCAGTGTAGTGTAGTACATACCACCTCAGTGTAGTGTAGTGCATACCACCTCAGTGTAGTGCAGTACACACCAGTGTAGTGTAGTACACACCACCTCAGTGTAGTGTAGTACATACCACCTCAGTGTAGTGTAGTACACACCACCTCAGTGTAGTGTAGTGCATACCACCTCAGTGTAGTGTAGTACACACCATCACAGTGTAGTGTAGTACATACCACCATGTGTAGTGTAGTAATACCACCTCAGTGTATTGTAGTACACACCACCTCAGTGTAGTGTAGTACATGCCACCTCAGTGTAGTGTAGTGCATACCACCTCAGTGTTGTGTAGTACACACCACCTCAGTGTTGTGTAGTACACCCACCTCAGTGTTGTGTAGTACACACCACCTCAGTCTTGTGTAGTACATACCACCTCAGTGTAGTGTAGTACATACCACTACAGTGTAGTGTAGTACATACCACCACAGTGTAGTGTAGTACATACCACCTCAGTGTAGTGTAGTGCATACCACCTCAGTGTAGTGCAGTACACACCAGTGTAGTGTAGTACACACCACCTCAGTGTAGTGTAGTACACACCACCTCAGTGTTGTGTAGTGCATACCACCACAGTGTTGTGTAGTGCATACTACCACAGTGTAGTGTAGTACACACCACCTCAGTGTAGTGTAGTACATACCACCTCAGTGTAGTGTAGTACATACCACCTCCTTGAGGCTACCTTGAGGTGCTTCCGGGGCTTAGTGTCCCCGCGGCCCGGTCGTCGACCAGGCCTCCTGGTTGCTGGACTGATCAACCAGGCTGTTAGACGCGGCTGCTCGCAGCCTGACGTATGAGTCACAGCCTGGTTGATCAGGTATCCTTTGGAGGTGCTTATCCAGTTCTCTCTTGAACACTGTGAGGGGTTTGCCAGTTATGCCCCTTATGTGTAGTGGAAGTGTGTTGAACACTTCCACTCATACCACCACAGTGTTGTTCCACTTCCACTCCACTGAACACTTACACCTCAGTGTAGTGTAGTGCATACCACCTCAGTGTAGTGCAGTACACACCAGTGTAGTGTAGTACACACCACCTCAGTGTAGTGTAGTACATACCACCTCAGTGTAGTGTAGTACACACCACCTCAGTGTAGTGTAGTACACACCACCTCAGTGTAGTGTAGTGTATACCACCTCAGTGTAGTGTAGTACACACCACCACAGTGCAGTACATACCACCTCAGTGTAGTGTAGTACATACCACCTCAGTGTAGTGTAGTACACACCACCTCAGTGTAGTGTAGTACATGCCACCTCAGTGTAGTGTAGTACACACCACCTCAGTGTAGTGTAGTACATAGCACCTCAGTGTAGTGCAGTACACACCACCTCAGTGTAGTGTAGTACATGCCACCTCAGTGTAGTGTAGTACATACCACCTCAGTGTAGTGTAGTACATACCACCCTCAGTGTAGTGTAGTACTCACACCTCAGTGTAGTGCAGTACAATGCCACCTCAGTGTAGTGTAGTAGCACACCACCTCAGTGTAGTGTATACATACACCTCAGTGTAGTGCAGTACATGCGCTACCTCAGTGTAGTGTAGTACACACCACCTCAGTGTAGTGTAGTACATACCAACCTCAGTGTAGTGTAGTACATACCACCCTCAGTGTAGTGTAGTACACACCACCTCAGTGTAGTGTAGTACATGCCACCTCAGTGTAGTGTAGTACACACCACCTCAGTGTAGTGTAGTACATACCACCTCAGTGTAGTGTAGTACACACCCACCTCAGTGTAGTGCAGTACATTGCCACCTCAGTGTAGTGTAGTACATACCACCTCAGTGTAGTGTAGTACATACCACCTCAGTGTAGTGTAGTACATACCACCTCAGTGTAGTGCAGTACATGCCACCTCAGTGTAGTGTAGTACATACCACCTCAGTGTAGTGTAGTACATACCACCTCAGTGTAGTGTAGTACACACCACCTCAGTGTAGTGTAGTACATGCCACCTCAGTGTAGTGTAGTACACAACCACCTCAGTGTAGTGTAGTACATACCACCTCAGTGTAGTGTAGTACATACCAACTCAGTGTAGTGTAGTACATACCACCTCAGTGTAGTGTAGTACATACCACCTCAGTGTAAGTGTAGTACATACCACCTCAGTGTAGTGTAGTACACACCACCTCAGTGTAGTGTAGTACATGCCACCTCGGTGTAGTGTAGTACACACCACCTCAGTGTAGTGTAGTACATACCACCTCAGTGTAGTGTAGTACATACCAACTCAGTGTAGTGTAGTACATACCACCTCAGTGTAGTGTAGTACATACCACCTCTGTGTAGTGTAGTACATACCACCTCAGTGTAGTGTAGTACACACCACCTCAGTGTAGTGTAGTACATACCACCTCAGTGTTGTGTAGTACACACCACCTCAGTGTAGTGTAGTACATACCACCTCAGTGTTGTGTAGTACACACCCACCTCAGTGTTGTGTAGTACACACCACCTCAGTGTTGTGTAGTACATACCACCTCAGTGTAGTGTAGTACATACCACCACAGTGTAGTGTAGTACATACCACCACAGTGTAGTGTAGTAGCATACCACCTCAGTGGTAGTGTAGTACATACCACCTCAGTGTAGTGTAGTGCATACACCTCAGTGTAGTGTAGTGCATACCACCTCAGTGTAGTGTAGTACATACCACCTCAGTGTAGTGTAGTACATACCACCTCAGTGTTTGTGTAGTGCATACCACCACAGTGTAGTGTAGTACATACCACCCACAGTGTAGTGTAGTACACCACACCACCTCAGTGTTGTGTAGTACACACCACCTCAGTGTTGTGTAGTACAAACCACCACAGTGTAGTGGTAGTAACATACCACCACAGTGTAGTGTAGTACATACCACCTCAGTGTAGTGTAGTACATACCACCTCAGTGTAGTGTAGTGCATACCACCTCAGTGTAGTGCAGTACACACCAGTGTAGTGTAGTACACACCACCTCAGTGTAGTGTATTACACACCACCTCAGTGTTGTGTCGTGCATACCACCACAGTGTAGTGTAGTACATACCACCTCAGTGTAGTGTAGTACATACCACCTCAGTGTAGTGTAGTACATACCACCTCAGTGTAGTGTAGTGCTTACCACCTCAGTGTAGTGCAGTACACACCATGTGTAGTGTAGTACACACCACCTCAGTGTAGTGTAGTACATACCACCTTAGTGTAGTGTAGTACACACCACCCTCAGTGTAGTGGCAGTGCATACCACCTCAGTGTAGTGTAGTACACCACCACCTCAGTGTAGTGTAGTACATACCACCTCAGTGTAGTGTAGTACATACCACCTCAGTGTCGTGTAGTACACACCACCTCAGTGTAGTGTAGTAACATGCCACCTCAGTGTAGTGTAGTACAACACCACCTCAGTGTAGTGTAGTACATATCACCTCAGTGTAGTGCAGTACACACCACCTCAGTGTAGTGTAGTAACACACCACCTCAGTGTAGTGTAGTACATACCACCTCAGTGTAGTGTAGTACATACCACCTCAGTGTTGTGTAGTACACACCACCTCAGTGTAGTGCAGTACATGCCACCCTCAGTGTAGTGTAGTACATACCACCATCAGTGTAGTGTAGTACATACCACCTCAGTGCAGTGTAGTACACACCACCTCAGTGTAGTGTAGTACATGCCACCTCAGGTGTAGTGTAGTACACACCACCTCAGTGTAGTGTAGTACATACCACCTCAGTGTAGTGTAGTTACATACCACCTCAGTGTAGTGTAGAACACACCACCTCAGTGTTGTGTAGTACACACCACCGCAGTATAGTGTAGTACACACCACCTCAGTGTTGTATAGTGCATACAACTCAGTGTAGTGTAGTACACACCACCTCAGTGTAGTGTAGTACACACCATCTCAGTGTAGTGTAGTACACACCACCTCAGTGCAGTGTAGTACATACCACCTCAGTATAGTGTAGTATACACCACCTCAGTGTTGTATAGTGCATACCAACTCAGTGTAGTGTAGTACACACCACCTCAGTGTAGTGTAGTACACCCACCTCAGTGTAGTGTAGTACTACCACCTCAGCATAGTGTAGTACACACCACCTCAGTGTAGTGTAGTACACACCACCTCAGTGTAGTGCAGTACCCCCACCTCAGTGTAGTGTAGTCACACCACCTCAGTGTAGTGTAGTACATATCATCTTAGTGTTGTGTAGTACATACCACCTCAGTGTAGTGTGGTACATACCACCTCAGTGTGTGTAGTACATACAACCTCAGTGTAGTGAAGTACATACCACTACAGTGTAGTGTATTACATACCTTCTCAGTGTAGTGTAGTACATACCACCTCAGTGTAGTGTAGTACATACCATCTCAGTGTAGTGTAGTACAAACCACCTCAGTGTAGTTTAGTACACATCACCTCAGTGTAGTGTAGTACATACCACCACAGTGTAGTGTAGTACATACCACCTCAGTGTTGTGTAGTACATACCACCTCAGTGTAGTGTATTACATACCACCTCAGTGTTGTGTAGTGCATACCACCTCAGTGTTGTACATACCATCCCAGTGTAGTGTAGTACATACCACCTCAGTGTAGTGCAGTACACACCACCTCAGTGTAGTGGAGTACATACCACCTCAGTGTTGTGTAGTGCATAGCACCACAGTGTAGTGTAGTACATACCACCTCAGTGTTGTGTAGTGCATAGCACCACAGTGTAGTGTAGTACATACCACCTCAGTGTAGTGTAGTACATACCACCTCAGTGTTGTATAGTACATCCCACCTCAGTGTTGTGTAGTACACACCACCTCAGTGTAGTACATACCATCCCAGTGTAGTGTAGTACATACCACCTCAGTGTAGTGTAGTACACACCAACTCAGTGTAGTGTAGTACATACCTCCTCAGTGTAGTGTAGTACATACCACCTCAGTGTAGTGTAGTACATACCTCCTCAGTCTAGTGTAGTACATACCACCTCAGTGTAGTGTAGTACACACCACCACAGTGTAGTGTAGTATATACCACCTCAGTGTAGTGAAGTACATACCACCACAGTGTAGTGTAGTACATACCTTCTCAGTGTAGTGTAGTACATACCACCTCAGTGTAGTGTAGTAATACCATCTCAGTGTAGTGTAGTACATACCACCACAGTGTAGTGAAGTACATACCACCACAGTGTAGTGAAGTACATACCACCACAGTGTAGTGTATTACATACCTTCTCAGTGTAGTGTAGTACATACCGCCTCAGTGTAGTGTAGTACATACCATCTCAGTGTAGTGTAGTACAAACCACCTCAGTGTAGTGTAGTACAAACCACCTCAGTGTAGTGTAGTTCATACCACCCCAGTGTAGTGTAGTACATACTACCTCAGTGTAGTGTAGTACACACCACCTCAGTGTAGTGTCGTACTACCACCTCAGTGAAGTGTAGCACTTTGCATACCAACTGTACTCTGCTTCAACAGTTGGTATGTACTACCAACTTGTCGAAAATAATGAGAGAATGACTTTGTTAAACATTACCGTCCCTTTGTTCAGCCAAACTAATGAAACCCAACTTAATGTTTACTAATTGTCCCCAACAATGCCCCTGGGAGCGTCCTGGGACCCATACTGTTCCTCACCGCCAGGGCAATGATGAGAAGACTGCGCTTGATCATGTTGGACGACCTGGACACCTGACGCTGTACACCTGATGCTGGACACCTGACGTTGTACACAAGACGTTGGACAGCTGCTGGACCACCGGGCTCCACTGCAGGTGTATTTGGGTGAAGGAGTGTACTGCGGCAGCTACAGCCTTGGTGCCAACACTTATACCCGAAATTTTATCAATGTGGGTGTCGCCAACACTGGGTCCGGAGGGAGGGAGCTATTGTGGTTCGGCAGTGTCATGCGGTCAACCACACGCTTCACACAGGTAAACAGATATTAGGGTCAGCACTAATGTGTATCTTTTGTTACTAACGACTTGTATATTACTGACGTGTTGGTTACGACTTTAGTAACAGTGCCGAAACACACACACACACACACACACTCACACTCACACACACACACACACACACACACACACACACACACACACACACACACACACACACACACACACACACACACACACACACACACACACACACACACACACACCACACACACACACACCACACACACACACACACACACAGCATGATATTAATGGGGATATGTCACTAATATCCCTGAATATATCAACACAAAATAGAACATGAAACAATCCATACAAATTGGATACGTTTAAATTAGGATAAACTGTACTCACCTAATTATACTCACCTAATTGTGTTTGCGGGGGTTGAGGTCTCATTGGAAATCAACAATCAGGGTTGTTTTTCCGGAACAGATTACCTGGTAACATAATAGACGTGGGATCACTGAATTGTTTCAAGCGCTGGTTAGACATATATATGAAAGAGTTTGAGTGTATATAAATAGGAGCTGCCATGAATGGGTCAAAGGGCCTTCTGCAGGTTCAGTAATTCTTATGTTCGAGTTGGTCAAAAGACTTTGCAGTTTCTGTTATCATGTTGCATCATGTGCATACAAACTTATTTTTAGCTTGTAAATATAACTTTTTCAATCTAAACGTGATTTGAAAAGTTCCAATATGAATATATATTCATTTTACATATTCTTTATTATGTAACTGGTATGTACAAGACGCCTTAATCCACTTGACCATCAAGTGGATGGCGGTGGGGTGGTTCAAATAGCCTCGGCTATCACCTCATTATGTCCGGTCGTGATGGTCAAGTGGATTAAGGCGTCTTGTACATACCAGTTGCGTTGCTTCTGGGAGTATGGGTTCGAGTCACTTCTGGGGTGTGAGTTTTCAGTTGCATATTGTCCTGGGGACCATTCAGGCTTGTTCGCCAGTATTTACCCAGGCCTTTTCTGAATCAAAACTAATCCAATGTGTTTTTAGGCAATTGTGAAGAGCCCTTTAACCCAGGACCCAACCTGGTAAGCAGCAGTTTGCAATACCTTGAATCTGGAGTAACGCTCCGTTTCCCCCGTAAAAAAATTATTCTTTAAGAATTTTTAAAATTCCACATCAAGTTACGGAAAATTCGAATGTTGATTAAAGTTAAAATAGACAAGAAATGATCTATATGCTAAACTTTCGGCATTGTAGCATACGCTATATATAACTAATTGTGTCGGTGGCTCATGCTGTTCTGTCCTGCTGTGTCCTGCTCTGTGCTGCTCTGCTCTATCCTGTTCTGCTGCCCTGCTCTGCTCTGCTCTGCCCTGTCCTGTTCTGCGCTGCTCTGTCCTGTTCTGTCCTTCTCTGCCCAACTCAGCCCTGCTCCTTCCAGGTGCCCCACAGTACTAGGAACGCCGTACATCGACTAGGCAGGAAAGCTTACATTGATTAGGTATGAAGGCTATTGTGATAGAGCTCTCTTTTCCTGGATGCATGAAATGGAGTTAGGGAACGTTTCTCCGGGTGCAAGAGTGGAAGACATAGTGGTTAAATAAGGAATATAGTGTTAGTGAATCACCTCAGTATTTGCCTTTCTGTACTTGGAAACTATATTCGAGGGGTAGTTGGAAAATTATAAAGTGGCACTAGATATGATAAGGAATCAGTAAAGGTCTCGGTCATGTGTGGCGTTCTCCCAAGGTTAAAAGTACCGATAGAACTCAGTGTCTTGAAAAGTATTGTATGAATAATACAATATCATTCATGTATTACTGGTACTCTTACATTGGCAAGCTCACCATGTATGCAAGAGATGGCGTTCATCTCTCTAACGAGGTGATGAGAGGAATACAAACTCATTGCAGGAAATTGTGTGAGAATTTAAAGGTTTAATAGCTATATGGATATAAATAACTGCAAAATAAGGAAACCTTAAAAGAGGTTAAAACATGGTTTTTACCCATCGATAAGAATTAATGCACAATTCCTAATAAGGAGAATAAAATAGTAGAGATGTCAACAGCAATACTATACAAAGTATAAAATGTGAGGAACAAGAAGGATGATCTCAGAGTAATTTTGCCTACCGAAAATTTACGATAATACCCTCACTGAAACCTGACTGAATACTCAAGAGACCTATTGGGCGAATACCAGCTACGTGGATATAAGTTCTTTTATGCTGACAGAGCTGCTGTGAAAAAAGGTGGTATTGTTATCAATCTCTTGCAAGTGTAAAATCTTTTGTGTAGTGTAACACTGTATCACGTTATGTAAGGTCACACTGAATTTTATGGTATAGTGTTATAGTGTGTGTTTTGTTATATAGTGTCACATTATATGTTGTTGTGTAATACGGCATTCTATGTTGTCGAGTAAAACTACATAGTACCAAGTTATGTTGTCTCACATTGAATCTTGTGGTGTAGTACCAAACTGTACTCACCTGTTGTGCTTGCGGAGGTTGAGCTTCGGCTCCTTGGTTCCGCCTCTCAACCGTCAATCAACAGGTGTACAGGTTTCTGAGCCTACTGGGCTCTATCATATCTACATTTGAAACTGTGTATGGAGTCTTCCTCCACCACATCACTACCTAATACATTCCATTTAACTACTCTGACAATAAAAAGATTGCTTCTAATGTCTTCATGGCTCATTTGACTCTCCATTTCCACCTGTGTCCCCTAGTGCGTGTTCCCATTGTGTTAAAAAACTGTCTTTGTCTACTTTTTTAATTCCTCTGAGAATCTAGTATGTATTGATCATGTCCCCCCCCTAACTCCCCTGTCTTCCAGGTACGTAAGGTTTAATTCCAGTAGTCTCTCCTTATAGCTCATGGCCCTCAGTTCGGGCACTAGTCTGGTGGCAAACCTCTGAACCTTCTCTAATTTAGTTTTATGTTTGATGAGATATGGACTCCACGCTGGAGCTGCATACTCCAGGATTGGTCTGAGACACGTGACATAAAAGATTCTGAATAATACCTTACACAAGTTTCTAAAGGCCGTTCTTATGTTGGCCAACCTGGCATATACCGATTATGTTATCCTCTTGATGTGGGCTTCAGGGAACAGGTCTAGAGTAATATCATCCCCCCAAGTCTCTCTCTCTCTCTCCTCTCTCTCTCTCTCTCTCTCTCTGATTCCAGAAGAATTTCCTCTCCCAAATGATACCTTGTATCTGGCCTCCTGCTCCCTACACCTATCTTCATTACGTTATACTTTCTCGGGTTATAATCTAACAACCATTTGTTGGACCGTTCCTTCAGTTTGTCCAGGTCTTCTTGAAGCCTTCTTGATTGTGTTTGATGGTGTAGTGCAGATTGTATATTACGTAGTGTCACATACATCTTTTCGTGGAGTGTGTTTTGTTTACCATCATTACACGTGACATTGTATTTGGTCGAATAGTTTCGTATAGTATTTTGCTACGCCACGAAACACTGCCTCTAACAGCTCAATGTCGTTTCGTACAGGGACGCGTTGTGTAGTACTGAACCGTGTAGACAAATGAACAAGTAATGAGGCTGGACGATAGATTATAACCCACGTATTTGAACCCAGGCCCCGCACATTACCGTCTGGATTAGACCTGCACAACTTAATAATACGGGGCCAAACTATTCCAAGGAAACCAGATTTGGGCAGCGAGTGAAAAACGTCATTTATCCAATAACATTAATATTGCTTCAATATTAATGGCATCAGATAAGGTAATCAATAATAATAGTAAAAATAATAATAATAATAATAATAAAAATAATAATAATAATAATAATAATAATAATAATAATAATAATAATAATAATAATAATAATAATAATAATAATAAAAATAATAATAATAATAATAATAATAATAATAATAATAATAATAATAATAATAATAACAACAATAATAATAATAATAATAAATATATATGATTTTCACATTATATTAAAATTTCAAACATAATTATATAAAAAATTATACATTTCTCACTTGAAACAAAATTCCATTTATAAAATACTTTAGTCCAAATGGTTTAATTTCATAATCATCTCATTAACCTAATGAGAGGCATAACACCCTTTACACTAACAATCTTGTTGGGTTCTTGGGTCATAGTTGCAGTAGACGTCTTCAAGACGTCTTCTAAATGGTCATTATTCAGACAAGAACGTTATTTATTTTTTGCATTCGTGATAGAGAATGCTCATAAATTGAATGAGCGTTTCAAGTGCAGCTTTCAGGGGACCTGATAGCTGAGTGGACAGCGCTACGGATTTGTAGTCCTGAGTTCCTGGTTCAATTCCTAGTGAAGGTGGAAATAAATTGGTAGAGTTTCTTTCACCCTGATGCCTGTTACCTAGCAGTAAATAGATACCTGGGGAGTTAGACAGCTACTATGGGCTGCTTCCTGGGGAGGGGGGGTAACAAAAAGGAGGCCTGGTCGAGGACCGGGCCTCGACCAGGCGGGGACGCTATACCCCGAAATCATCTAAATACAATCTCAAGATAGATAGCTGTTCTAAGATCTTTGAGTATTTTTCAGTGTCCAGTTTTCTGTAAAATTCCTGTAGATTGCTTTCTCGGTGCTTATTTCTGTAATTTGGCGAACACTGGTAACGTTCAACTGTAATTGGAATGCCCTGTTGATTGCATAGAAAACGGATCTTCAATATCCTCAATTGATTTTTTTTAATTATTAAAGTGTGTTTTCTGTCAATTTTCTCAATTGAATCATAAATTTTCAGAGCATATTTATCTCCTAGGTCGCTGTGCTTGTCCTGGGGTGTGTGCTGATCTCAAGTGGGAAAGTGACACATTTCATCTTTCAGCAGCTGACTTATAAAAAGCTTCAATTTCATTTTGAGAGTTTTCATTGCTGCGAAAAGTTGAAATATGCAAAAAACAAGTTTCCCTGAAGATTAGTAATGAGGTTATTTAGATGTGTTTATCGCCATTGAAGATCATTATTAAACAACTCATCTCCAAGCTCAGGAAATTGCCTTAGTTCCTCTTATAAGAATTTGACAACTTCCTCTTTTTAAAGCAACGAAACACTTGAGCACTCGTCCATCGTCTTAATCACCTTCCTTCAGAACGGTAGTTCTGAAGGAACAGGTCGTTGTATTCCGGGTCTATCGCTTCAAAGAAACCTCCGAATATCTTATGTTTCACTCCTTTAGAACGGAGGTAGTTAACAATAGAAATTCCCACTGACGTTACCCAATCAAACTTCAACATTTTGCTACTCTGAACCTTAAGATGTATTACTCAGTGGTGTAATACAAAAAATATTTCTGCACATTGCCATATCACCATCAGTAGAAATGGGGCATTAAACTTACAAAACTAATTCCTAGCTGCATTGCAAATGTTTTCCAACTTAAACCTACTCTCAAACGCCACGTAAGTACATATTATTTATAGATTCACGGCGTTGTTGTGACTTCATTGTGCATTAACAGTAGCGAGAGACCCACAATGTCACTACCGACAGATGAGTGAAGGCGGCTCCCTGATTGTGACCGGGTACCTGATTGTGGGCGGCTCCCTGATTGTGGGGGCTTCCCTGATTGTGGGCGGCTCCCTGATTGTGGGCGGATACCTGAGTGTGGGCTGATATATGGTAGAATTTGGAGTGTGATACCAGCTGGTGCCGCCCAAGCTCCAAATAAGTCTTACAGATCTTCTGGTTCAGGTTCTTTAAAGCCCATTAAGGTTCAGTCGGTTGTGACCGCGCCTGTGGAGTTCAGGGACGCAAGTTCGAATCCATTGTAATACCTTAATGTTTATCACTGATTTATCACATTATTGTGATTTAATTATGATGTTGAACACTTTGCATGCAATGAATATACTTTATTTTCTGGAAAATTGGTTGCCTCATGCAGTGTATGACATACACAAAGTGTGGATATTGTAAACCTTCCACCTGACATATTGATGTCGTGGTCATCTTCACCTCCGAGGGACGAACATCATGTATAGAGTAAACATCCGTGGACCCCCAAGGGGACCATGAACCACCAAGGTGTTCAGGGACACCAGGTTAACAACCCCTGGTGTGAACTATTTTCGTTGCAGCTTCACCCACAGCGGCTCCCACGCTGTGATAAGCGCAGCAGTATAAGTGGTGCTCCAAGACACTTCCCGCAGTAGAGTCCTGCGACCACAGTAGAGCTGTGTTACAACAGCATTGCTGTTACTTCTGCCACAGCATTGATCTTCACCTTGCAACAGCAAGCCAAAGTTTTCAGCATGAAGCGATCGCAGCTCATATGTGCCTTGTTGGTGAGATGCTTCTACTCTCATAATGCTGTGGTCCTTGTGTGTCATTTTGTCTTTTAATACCTCTGTATGTGTGTTTGTTTGTCTTGCTATGTCTGTATTTCTGTGTTTGTCTTTCTATGTTTGTATATCTGTGTTTGTCTTTCTATAAATGTCTGTGTTTGTCTTTCTATGTCTGTATATCTGTGTTTGTCTTTCTATGTCTGTATATCTGTGTTTGTCTTTCTTTGTCTGTATTCGTCTTTCTATGTCTGTGTTTGTCTTTCTATGTCTGTATATCTGTGTTTGTCTTTCTTTGTCTGTATTCGTCTTTCTATGTCTGTGTTTGTCTTTCTATGTCTGTGTTTGTCTTTCTATGTCTGTCTTTGTCTTTCTATGTCTGTCTTTGTCTTTGTATGTATGTGTTTGTCTTTCTGTGCCTTTATGTCTTTGTCTGTCAGCCTCTCCATATCACTTTGCCTTTCTTTCTATGTATGTATGTACGTCTGCCTCTCCATGTATCTGTATGTCTGTGTCTGCCTTTCTTCCTTTCTATGTCTGTCTGCCATTCTGTCTCTGTATGTCTGTCTGCCATTCTGTTTCTGTATGTCTGTCTGCCATTCGGTCTCTGTATGTCTGTCTGCCATTCGGTCTCTGTATGTCTGTCTGCCATTCGGTCTCTGTATGTCTGTTTCTGCCTTCCTGCCTGAGTCTGTCTTTCTCTATCATTATTTCTGTCTATCTGTATTTGTGTCCGTCTCTATCTATCTATGACCCTGTATGCCTGTGTATGCCTTTCTGAGGCTCTGTATGTCTGTGTATGTTTTTCTGTGTCTCTGCACGTCTGGGTAAGCATTTCTTAGTCTCTGTGTGTCTCTATGTCTGTGTCTTTGATTGTATCTCGAATTATGTATGTCTGGTTAGATCTGTTTATGCAAATAACTTTCTCCACGTTTATTCCTTTTAAACTAAATTTATTCTTGTTTCTCTATTTGTCTGCTGTTTGTTCTTGCCTTGAGTACCGTGCAAGTACAGCTGTAAAGTTAAAATAGGAGCTGCCTCTTATGGGGCAAAATACATAAACAAATTGTTAAAGGATTGAAACAGTAGAACGAGAGGACACAGTTATTATGATAGGATTTATGCCTGTGAAGGTGTCTGAAACAATTTGTGGTATTCTGCTCCATATGTATGTTTATAATTTATTTTGGAGTGTGTTGCTAACTCAAACAATACTAATGAGTATTTATTTCTGGACACCAACAAAAGATTACGCTGAGTTTCCGTTTATTTTTTTAACATTGCGGGTGTCTGCTGCAGGTGGCGTGGGTGGCGGCGCTGCTCTGCGTCACTGAGGTCCTCTCTGCTTGTGAACCAGATTGCAGCGGCAATAAACCGATGGATAAGGTTGAGGATCCTTTGAACTGCAATAATTATTACATTTGTTTGGAGGACGGAATAGCCTCGGATGTTTCTATACCGTGTGACAGTGGTAGTTATTTTGACGGGGACGATTGTTCTGGTTCTGGAAACTGTACATCTACCTGCACGCCATCACCTTGCCATTTAACATGTAGCGGAAACATGGACGTCATCTCTGACCCAAAAGACTGCAGCATCTATTACATTTGCTCACCAAGCAACATTATTGGACCCTATGATTGTCCAGCTGACAGACCTTATTTTAGCGGCGAGACCTGCGTTAAGGACAAAACTGTGTGTTGCGGCGACCTGTGTAATGCGTACTGCCAGGGTGACATAGCGGAGATTGCTGACCCCTACGACTGCCACAAGTTCTATATGTGCCCTGAGGCGGGACCGGCTGAAGAAAAATATCATTTTTCTTGCCCCTCAGGAGGCACTTTTGATGTAGCCGTGGGTCAGTGTGTGGTCGGCGCCCCTTGTAATATACTGTGTAGTGGGGGAGGTACGGACCCACCTTCTCCAGACTGCCAGGAGTCCATGACGTGCACGGCTGTGGGACTCTTCCCCATGTGCACGACGTGTTACCAGCAGTACTTCAACTGTCACACCGTCGGCCAGCCAGCCACCGTTGAGACCTGCACAGGATCCTTGCTCTTCAGCACCAACCCTTCTTCACCTTACTGTATGAGGCCCGAAGACTGCCTAAAATCAACGATCTGAGCCCACCACCTAACTCCACCTCCCACTGTTCAAAATTCACTGGAAAATGTTCACTGGACACTGCTTTAAGCCCACCGCCCTCTGGACTCACTTCACCACCCACTGGACTCACTCCACCACCCACCTGGACTAACGTGATGTCGTCAACACCCACGTGCACTTGATCCAGTATATTTTTCCACAGACCAACCCACCTGAGCAAGTCACTTGCATCACCACCTATACCCACCATCTACACTGGCACCACCACCCCTATACTCCAGGACAAATCCTGGAGTATGCGGCACCTGCATGGAGCCCGTACCTTGTCAAGCACAAGATGAAGCTGGAAAAAGTTCAGAGGTATGTCACTAGACTAGTCCTAGAACTAAGAGGCATGAGTTATGAGGAAAGGCTGCGGGGAATGCACCTTACGACATTGGAAGACAGAAGAGTGAGGGGAGACATGGTCACTACCTACAAAATCCTCTGGGGAATTGACAGGGTAGACAAGGATAAACTATTCAACACTGACGGTACGCGAACAAGGGGACACTGGTGGAAACTGAGTACCCAAATGAGCCACAGGGACGTTAGAAAGAACTTTTTCAGTGTCAGAGTACTTAACAGGTGGACTGCATTAGGCAGAGATGTGGTGGAGGCTGACTCCATACACAGTTTCAAATGTAGATATGATAGAGCCCAGTAGGCTCAGGAATCTGTACACCAGTTGATTGACAGTTGAGAGGCGGGCCGAAAGAGCAGAGCTCAACCTTCGCAAGCACGACTAGGTGAGTACAACTAGGTGAATACACACACACACACACACGCAAGCATGCACGCACACACACAGACACACACACACACACACACACACACACACACACACACACACACACACACACACACACTAGTCCCAGAACTAAGAGGCATGAGTTATGAGGAAAGGCTGCGGGAAATGCACCTCACGACACTGGAAGACAGAAGAGTAAGGGGGGACATGATCACAACCTACAAAATCCTCAGGGGAATCGACCGGGTAAACAAGGACGAACTTTTCAACACTGGTGGGACGCGAACAAGGGGACACAGGTGGAAGCTGAGTACCCAAATGAGCCACAGAGACGTTAGAAAGAACTTTTTCAGTGTCAGAGTAGTTAGCAAATGGAATGCATTAGGAAGTGATGTGGTGGAGGCTGACTCCATTCACAGTTTCAAATGTAGATATGATAGAGCCCAGTAGGCTCAGGAATCTGTACACCAGTTGATTGACGGTTGAGAGGCGGGACCAAAGAGCCAGAGCTCAACCCCCGCAAGCACAATTAGGTGAGTACAATTAGGTGAGTACACACACACACACACACACACACACACACACACACACACACACCTAACATTGAACATTGAACATTAACACCTAACATTGAACATAGACCCCATACAACCTATATATTATGTGAGAAATCTTTAAAGAATTCTGATAAAGAAAGAGATCTAGGGGTGGTTCTAGATAGAAAACTATCACCTGAGGACCACATAAAGAATATTGTGCAAGGAGCCTATGCGATGCTTTCTAACTTCAGAATTGCATTTAAATACATGGATGGCGATATACTAAAGAAATTGTTCATGACTTTTGTTAGGCCAAAGCTAGAATATGCAGCTGTTGTGTGGTGCCCATATCTTAAGAAGCACATCAACAAACTGGAAAAGGTGCAAAGACGTGCTACGAAGTGGCTCCCAGAACTGAAGGGCAAGAGCTACGAGGAGAGGTTGGAAGCATTAAACATGCCAAAACTAGAAGACAGAAGAAAAAGAGGTGATATGATCACTACATACAAAATAGTAACAGGAATTGATAAAAACGACAGGGAAGATTTCCTGAGACCTGGCACTTCAAGAACAAGAGGTCATAGATTTAAACTAGCTAAACACAGATGCCGAAGAAATATAAGAAAATTCACCTTCGCAAATAGAGTGGTAGACGGTTGGAACAAGTTAAGTAAGAAGGTGGTGGAGGCCAAGACCGTCAGTAGTTTCAAAGCGTTATATGACAAAGAGTGCTGGGAAGACGGGACACCACGAGCGTACCTCTCATCCTGTAACTACACTTAGGTAATTACTTAGGTAATTACACACACACACACACACATTGTTACAAATACAATATTATTATTAAAACAACGAACTATTAGATCCTAACAAGGCTGTTTATGGGAAGCTTATGGTGAAACAGATCATGTAAGGTATTTATATGAGAAGTACTTGTTAATTCTAATCTTAAATAAATTCACGTTACCATACTGAAATATATAACTTGATATGTTGTTCCATATGCTGACGCTTCGATTACAAAAATGTATATTTTGCTTTGACTGAAAAGTTTGTCTTTGTTTAGAGTGATGTTAGGCAATGCAAAATTTAAGTATTATTCTGTATCAAGATTGTCATATATTTTAATTATTTATAAACTTGCATTATTGCCTCTCATTCTTATATTTGTATTTTACTAAATAAAATTAGATCTTTTAAACTGCTTCATATGATATATTTCTATATTTCTAAGTCTTGGCGTCATTTTTGCTGCTCGATATTGAACACCTAATTTGGTTATAACGTTTGTTAAGAACGGTGACCAGAACAGAACATAAGATACCTGTATAAGACCTGATAGTGAAGCGATGAGTGGAGATTACTTTCTCAGATCGTAAGTCTAAATCTCTCCCATGAAAAGCCAATATTGTCACACACAGAGATCACACTAACGTGATGCATCAAATGAACAAATCCACAAGGGACGTGACGAGGATTCGAACCTGCGTCCGGGAGCATCCCAGACACTGCCTTAATCGACTGAGCTACGACAGGGTAAAAGGGTTGAAACCGAAGTTCTACTGAACTTACTGGATCCCGTAGCCTCTCCGAGGCACAAACCAGCATTTTACACAACCCCCCCGCCCCCCCCCCCCCCCCCTGCACCCGAACTATGTCAATAGGCCGTTCTCCCTCTTCGCCCTTACATCATCACACACAGAGATCACACTAACGTGATGCATCACATGAACAAATCCCTTGTGGATTTGTTTATTTAAGCAAATATTATATTGGCATCATTTACACCGTCAGTGTACTGCCTACTAGGCCTCAGATCATATCACTTCCAGGTCTATTTTGTTCACATATTCTCATTAACTTTGAATTTCATCCATTTATTTACCTTCATTTGTTCCAGTGTGTATTAGTTTATTTTTATAAACATTCAAATTGGTCTGTCAATTGTTTTATTAATTTATTAAAGTGTTTAATTCAGATTTTAATCTCTGGTGTTCAGGGCTTTGTTCACACAAAGCTGTTGGAGTATTCTTTGTAAAGGAGGCACTGAGTCTACGTAAGTTGTACAGCAGAGTATGTCACTTCTTGTAGATGGTATACCTCTTGTGGATGGTATACCTCTTGTGGATGGAATACCTCTTCTGGATGGTATATCTCTTGTGGATGGTATACCTCTTCTGGATGGAATACCTCTTCTGGATGGTATACCTCTTGTGGATGGAATACCTCTTGTGGATGGATGGAAGATGATATACCTCTTCAGAAACAGTTGTGCAATAATCCTTTTAGTGAGATATTTTGTTTATATTAAATTTGAATCAAGAATGTTCAATCCATTACTAATATTCAAATGTGAATAAATCTTAATTTTTGTTTGTAATTTATCGTATATATTACATAGTGTTTGTTAAGTAATCACTCAGAGGGATATTTGTACAGCAACGACCTCGCTTCTTTCAGGGTCGGTGTTCGATCCCTGAAGGTCCAAGTGGTTGGGTACCATTCCTTCATTTCGTCCCCCCAATCCCAGCTCCTATCCTATCCTCATATCCCAGCTACTACTCTCCCTTTGTATCCCTTTCATGTTCTATATAGTCATGTTGGCTTAGTGTTGTCTTCAGATAATTATCTCATCTTTCAATACTATCTACATTTACTAGCTCCTGAAACCCATCTAGTACACTAGTTAGATATTCTCACCTATAGTGCACTTGTTTTGTTAGAAGTGGCCACATTACAGGTGTGTTGCAGAGGTGGCCACATTGGCAGGTGTGTTTCAGAAGTGGCCACTTTGTCAGGTGTGTTTCACAGGTGGCCACATTGTCAGGTGTGTTTCACAGGTGGCCACATTGTCAGGTGTGTTTCACAGGTGGCCACATTGTCAGGTGTGTTTCACTGGTGGCCACATTGTCAGGTGTGTTTCACAGGTGGCCACATTGTCAGGTGTGTTTCACAGGTGGCCACATTGTCAGGTGTGTTTCACAGGTGGCCACATTGTCAGGTGTGTTTCACAGGTGGCCACATTGACAGGTGTGTTTCAGAGGGGGCCACATTGTCAGGTGTGTTTCACTGGTGGCCACATTGTCAGGTGTGTTTCACAGGTGGCCACATTGTCAGGTGTGTTTCACAGGTGGCCACATTGTCAGGTGTGTTTCACAGGTGGCCACATTGTCAGGTGTGTTTCACAGGTGGCCACATTGTCAGGTGTGTTTCACAGGTGGCCACATTGTCAGGTGTGTTTCAGAAGTGGCCACATTGTCAGGTGTGTTTCACAGGTGGCCACATTGTCAGGTGTGTTTCAGAAGTGGCCACATTGTCAGGTGTGTTTCACAGGTGGCCACATTGTCAGGTGTGTTTCACAGGTGGCCACATTGTCAGGTGTATTTCACAGGTGGCCACATTGTCAGGTGTGTTTCACAGGTGGCCACATTGTCAGGTGTGTTTCACAGGTGGCCACATTGTCAGGTGTGTTTCACAGGTGGCCACATTGCCAGGTGTGTTTCACAGGTGGCCACATTGTCAGGTGTATTTCACAGGGGGCCACATTGTCAGGTGTGTTTCACAGGTGGCCACATTGTCAGGTGTGTTTCACAGGTGGCCACATTGCCAGGTGTGTTTCACAGGGGGCCACATTGTCAGGTGTGTTTCAGAGGGGGCCACATTGTCAGGTGTGTTTCACAGGTGGCCACATTGTCAGGTGTGTTTCAGATTAATATAAACACAAAATACGTTTATATACGTTTATTGTTATTGAACAATCAGAGATGTGCAGAGAATACGTCATAATAACGGGGAGCTGAAACAGGTAACGCAACACACATACGAAGTAGAAATAACAACGTTTCGGTTCGTCAGGACTTGCTTAGGGCCCAGGACCAGGATGCACCAAGCATTTACGTGTCCACTGACGAAACCTCTACATCTTTCCACTAACATGGAGACTTTGTTTACATTTATTAAACAGTGTACGAGCTTGGAAACTTCACAACCCAACTAGTTGTTGGGTTGTTGTTGTTATAAACAACCTCGTAGTGCTTCGCAACCTCTTTCACAAAATCACTTTCGGTCCCTTATGTGACCGAAACGTCGTCATTTTTAATATATATATATATATATATATATATATATATATATATATATATAAATATATATATATATATATATATATATATATATATATATATATATATATATATATATATATATATATATATATATATATATATGTGTATATGTATATATGTATATATATATATATACGATATGAGTTGATTAGAGATATGTAGAACAAATATTTTGGGTCTCATAAATCACAATTTAAAATTAAATTCACTAAAAAATCTACAAAATTTAGTACAAACTCTGAGTTGTTAATTATAATTAATTGTGATCATAATAATTTGTCTTTCTAAACCATCTTCAAGACATTCTTAGAAAATGCACACTTTATGTTTTTCTAAAAACATCTTTCTTCTATGAAATCAGTTACTTCAATCTTAGAAAACACACAAAGTTTTCTAAGAACTTCATTTTTTAATAAAATCACTTCCATCTTAAAAGATACACACTTTACCTATTCTTTCAACTTCATTCTTAAATTAAATCAATTAATAAGTAAACATAGTTAAATTATAAATTAAAGTTCACTTTCAATCATAAAACTTTCCAAATTGTATTTCTTTGGCTTTCAATCTCTTCTTCTCAGGCTTCGGAATTCCTTGACATTTGTAGAGGCTGTTCTTGTTCGTCTTGTCTACTCCCCTCAGAATTTTGTATGCAGTGATTATATCTCCTCTGTTCCTTGTCATCTCCAGGGCCATGAGATTTATATCCCATACCTTAACCATTTAATATTGTTCCAAACGTTCGTATTTTTACAATTTTGGTTTATGCTTCACATGGTACGAATTCCCGATCATTGCTGCATATTTCAGTATTGGTCTAACATAGGTGTCCCATATCCTGCCGATGGTACCCTGCTCCTGGGTGCAGAAATGATTGGAAGCAGGCCAAACTCGCGAAGTTAGTGGAGAAGGCCAGAGGGGTGAATCTGTTGGGAGCAGTTCAGGATGGTGCAAGATGTAGTGTCAGGACGCAGTTACTGGGAGCAGGTCATAAGGACACAGTTACTGGGAGCAGGCCATAAGGACACAGTTACTGGGAGCAGGCCATAAGGACGCAGTTACTGGGAGCAGGTCATAAGGACACAGTTACTGGGAGCAGGCCATAAGGACGCAGTTACTGGGAGCAGGTCATAAGGACGCAGTTACTGGGAGCAGGCCATAAGGACACAGTTACTGGGAGCAGGCCATAAGGACACAGTTACTGGGAGCAGGCCATAAGGACACAGTTACTGGGAGCAGGCCAGAAGAGAGGCAAGGGACAACTCACAAGGGTGGGTAATAAGGACAGTTGCTGGGAAGGATGCAGTAAGGGTAGACAGGTACTGTGTTGAACACGTAGTTTCCTGGGCACGTGTGAGGAACACCTTGAGCTCCAGCACCCGAGCACTGGAAATATTCTTGCTGACAAGAGCTGCACCTTGGGAAGTTGCCTGCATCCTCACAGGTAAGCGAGTCTACGCAGTCGGTGCTTGTGGTTGTTGTGGTTGTTACTCCTGTTGTTGTTGTAGACGATCCACCAGAGCACAAGTTGGTACAGGAAGTACTTGAGACACATCGACCAGATTGGTAGTCAAAGTGTTCACCGCTATCACAAGAAAAGTGTAAGTTTGGGTCCACAGCTCCCTCTTCATCGCACATGTAGTACTTGGTGCAGTCTGTGGGGTCGGGGGTCTCCACGATCCCTGGCTGACAGTAGGGAACACACGAGACTGTGCAACAAACTTCCTTGTCATCGACACAGTTTACACCGTTGAAGTAGGTGTCTGGGTCACAGTGAAGTGTCTGTGTTGGTTGACCAGCAATACAAATATAGTATGTAC
>NC_091160.1:48019771-48084771 GCF_040958095.1 Procambarus clarkii | reverse complement strand
TGCACTCTCAGCACCAACAGTGCCACTTGAACTCTCAGCACCAACAGTGCCACTTGCACTCTCAGCACCAACAGTGCCACTTGCACTCTCAGCACCAACAGTGCCACTTGCACTCTCAGCACCAACAGTGCCACTTGCACTCTCAGCACCAACAGTGCCACTTGCACTCTCAGCACCAACAGTGCCACTTGCACTCTCAGCACCAACAGTGCCACTTGCACTCTCAGCACCAACAGTGCCACTTGCACTCTCAGCACCAACAGTGCCACTTGCTCTCTCAGCACCAACAGTGCCACTTGCACTCTCAGCACCAACAGTGCCACTTGCACTCTCAGCACCAACAGTGCCACTTGCACTCTCAGCACCAACAGTGCCACTTGCTCTCTCAGCACCAACAGTGCCACTTGCACTCTCAGCACCAACAGTGTCACTTGCACTCTCAGCACCAACAGTGTCACTTGCACTCTCAGCACCAACAGTGCCACTTGCACTCTCAGCACCAACAGTGCTACTTGCACTCTCAGCACCAACAGTGCCACTTGCACTCTCAGCACCAACAGTGCCACTTGCACTCTAAGCACCAACAGTGCCACTTGCACTCTCAGCACCAACAGTGCCACTTGCACTCTCAGCACCAACAGTGCCACTTGCACTCTCAGCACCAACAGTGCCACTTGCACTCTCAGCAACAACAGTGCCACTTGCACTCTCAGCACCAACAGTGACACTTGCACTCTCAGCACCAACAGTGCCACTTGCACACTCAGCATCAACACTGCCACTTGCACTCTCAGCACCAAAAGTGCCACTTGCACTCTCAGCACCAACAGTGCCACTTGCACTCTCAGCACCAACAGTGTCACTTGCACTCTCAGCACCAACAGTGCAACTTGCACTCTCAGCACCAACAGTGCCACTTGCACTCTCAGCACCAACAGTGCCACTTGCACTCTCAGCACTAACAGTGCCACTTGCACTCTCAGCACCAACAGTGCCACTTGCACTCTCAGCACCAACAGTGCCACTTGCACTCTCAGCACCAACAGTGCCACTTGCACTCTCAGCACCAACAGTGCCACTTGCACTCTCAGCACCAACAGTGCCACTTGCACTCTAAGCACCAACAGTGCCACTTGCACTCTCAGCACCAACAGTGCCACTTGCACTCTCAGCACCAACAGTGCCACTTGCACTCTCAGCACCAACAGTGCCACTTGCACTCTCAGCAACAACAGTGCCACTTGCACTCTCAGCACCAACATTGCCACTTGCACTCTCAGCACCAACAGTCCCACTTGCACACTCAGCATCAACAGTGCCACTTGCACTCTCAGCACCAACAGTGCCACTTGCACTCTCAGCACCAACAGTGCAACTTGCACTCTCAGCACCAACAGTGCCACTTGCACTCTCAGCACCAACAGTGCAACTTGCACTCTCAGCACCAACAGTGCCACTTGCACTCTCAGCACCAACAGTGCCACTTGCACTCTCAGCACTAACAGTGCCACTTGCACTCTCAGCACCAACAGTGCCACTTGCACTCTCAGCACCAACAGTGCCACTTGCACTCTCAGCACCAACTGTGCCACTTGCACTCTCAGCACCAACAGTGCCACTTGCACTCTCAGCACCAACAGTGCCACTTGCACTCTCAGCACCAACAGTGCCACTTGCACTCTCAGCACCAACAGTGCCACTTGCACTCTCAGCACAAACAGTGCCACTTGCACTCTCAGCACCAACAGTGCCACTTGCACTCTCAGCACCAACAGTGCAACTTTTACTCCAGAAGGCTCTTCTACCACACAAACTTTTACTCCAGGAGGCTCTACTACCACTCAAACTTTCACTCTAGGAGGCTCTACTACCACTCAAACTTTCAGTCTGGGAGGCTCTACTACCACTTAAACTTTCACTCTAGGAGGCTCTACTACCACTCAACTTTCACTCCAGGAGGCTCTACTACCACTCAAACTTTCACTCTAGGAGGCTCTACTACTACTCAAACTTTCGCTCTAGGAGGCTCTACTACCACTAAAACTTTCACTCTAGGAGGCTCTACCACCGCTCAAACATTCACTCCAGAAGGCTCTACAACCACTCAAACTTTCACTCCAGGAGGCTCTACTACCACTTAACCTTTCACTCTATGAAGCTCTACTACCACTCAACTTTCACTCCAAGAGGCTCTACTACCACTCAAACGTTCACTCTAGGAGGCTCTACTACCACTCAAACGTTCACTCTAGGAGGCTATTTACTATCTATTTAGATTACTATCCAAGTGCCGGCGGTGGGGTGGTTCAAATAGCCTCGTCTATCACCTCATTATGTCCGGTCGTGATGGTCAAGTGGATTAAGGCGTCTTGTACATACCAGTTGCGTTGCTCCTGGGAGTATGGGTTCGAGTCACTTCTGGGGTGTGAGTTTTCAGTTGCATATTGTCCTGGGGACCATTCAGGCTTGTTCGCATTTGTGTTCCTCACGTGTGCCCCAAAGAATGAGGTGATTTGGTAAAATGCTATGCCCAAGATTACTATCCGAGTGCCGGCGGTAGGGTGGTTCAAATAGCCTCGGCTATCACCTCATTATGTCCGGTCGTGATGGTCAAGTGGATTAAGGCGTCTTGTACATACCAGTTGCGTTGCTCCTGGGAGTATGGGTTCGAGTCACTTCTGGGGTGTGAGTTTTCAGTTGCATATTGTCCTGGGGACCATTCAGGCTTGTTCGCATTTGTGTTCCTCACGTGTGCCCCAAAGAATGAGGTGATTTGGTAAAATGCTATGCCCAAGATTACTATCCGAGTGCCGGCGGTGGGGTGGTTCAAATAGCCTCGGCTATCACCTCATTATGTCCGGTCGTGATGGTCAAGTGGATTAAGGCGTGTTGTACATACCAGTTGCGTTGCTCCTGGGAGTATGGATTCGAGTCACTTCTGGGGTGTGAGTTTTCAGTTGCATATTGTCCTGGGGACCATTCAGGCTTGTTCGCATTTGTGTTCCTCACGTGTGCCCCAAAGAATGAGGTGATTTGGTAAAATGCTATGCCCAAGATTACTATCCGAGTGCCGGCGGTGGGGTGGTTCAAATAGCCTCGGCTATCACCTCATTATGTCCGATCGTGATGGTCAAGTGGATTAAGGCGTCTTGTACATACCAGTTACGTTGCTCCTGGGAGTATGGGTTCGAGTCACTTCTGGGGTGTGAGTTTTCAGTTGCATATTGTCCTGGGGACCATTCAGGCTTGTTCGCATTTGTGTTCCTCACGTGTGCCCCAAAGAATGAGGTGATTTGGTAAAATGCTATGCCCAAGATTACTATCCGAGTGCCGGCGGTGGGGTGGTTCAAATAGCCTCGGCTATCACCTCATTATGTCCGGTCGTGATGGTCAAGTGGATTAAGGCGTCTTGTACATACCAGTTGCGTTGCTCTTGGGAGTATGGGTTCGAGTCACTTCTGGGGTGTGAGTTTTCAGTTGCATATTGTCCTGGGGACCATTCAGGCTTGTTCGCATTTGTGTTCCTCACGTGTGCCCCAAAGAATGAAGTGATTTGGTAAAATGCTATGCCCAAGATTACTATCCGAGTGCCGGCGGGGGGGTGGTTCAAATAGCCTCGGCTATCACCTCATTATGTCCGGTCGTGATGGTCAAGTGGATTAAGGCGTCTTGTACATACCAGTTGCGTTGCTCCTGGGAGTATGGGTTCGAGTCACTTCTGGGGTGTGAGTTTTCAGTTGCATATTGTCCTGGAGACCATTCAGGCTTGTTCGCATTTGTGTTCCTCACGTGCGCCCCAAAGAATGAGGTGATTTGGTAAAATGCTATGCCCAAGATTACTATCCGAGTGCCGGCGGTGGGGTGGTTCAAATAGCCTCGGCTATCACCTCATTATGTCCGGTCGTGATGGTCAAGTGGATTAAGGCGTCTTGTACATACCAGTTGTGTTGCTGCTAGGAGTATGGGTTCGAGTCACTTCTGGGGTGTGAGTTTTCAGTTGCATATTGTCCTGGGGACCATTCAGGCTTGTTCGCATTTGTGTTCCTCACGTGTGCCCCAAAGAATGAGGTGATTTGGTAAAATGCTATGCCCAAGATTACTATCCGAGTGCCGGCGGTGGGGTGGTTCAAATAGCCTCGGCTATCACCTCATTATGTCCGGTCGTGATGGTCAAGTGGATTAAGGCGTCTTGTACATACCAGTTGCGTTGCTCCTGGGAGTATGGGTTCGAGTCACTTCTGGGGTGTGAGTTTTCAGTTGCATATTGTCCTGGGGACCATTCAGGCTTGTTCGCATTTGTGTTCCTCACGTGTGCCCCAAAGAATGAAGTGATTTGGTAAAATGCTATGCCCAAGATTACTATCCGAGTGCCGGCGGGGGGGTGGTTCAAATAGCCTCGGCTATCACCTCATTATGTCCGGTCGTGATGGTCAAGTGGATTAAGGCGTCTTGTACATACCAGTTGCGTTGCTCCTGGGAGTATGGGTTCGAGTCACTTCTGGGGTGTGAGTTTTCAGTTGCATATTGTCCTGGGGACCATTCAGGCTTGTTCGCATTTGTGTTCCTCAGGTGTGCCCCAAAGAATGAGGTGATTTGGTAAAATGCTATGCCGAAGATTACTATCCGAGTGCCGGCGGTGGGGTGGTTCAAATAGCCTCGGCTATCACCTCATTATGTCCGGTCGTGATGGTCAAGTGGATTAAGGCGTCTTGTACATACCAGTTGCTTTGCTCCTGGGAGTATGGGTTCGAGTCACTTCTGGGTTGTGAGTTTTCAGTTGCATATTGTCCTGGGGACCATTCAGGCTTGTTCGCATTTGTGTTCCTCACGTGTGCCCCAAAGAATGAGGTGATTTGGTAAAATGCTATGCCCAAGATTACTATCCGAGTGCCGGCGGTGGGGTGGTTCAAATAGCCTCGGCTATCACCTCATTATGTCCGGTCGTGATGGTCAAGTGGATTAAGGCGTCTTGTACATACCAGTTGTGTTGCTGCTAGGAGTATGGGTTCGAGTCACTTCTGGGGTGTGAGTTTTCAGTTGCATATTGTCCTGGGGACCATTCAGGCTTGTTCGCATTTGTGTTCCTCACGTGTGGCCCAAAGAATGAGGTGATTTGGTAAAATGCTATGCCCAAGATTACTATCCGAGTGCCGGCGGTGGGGTGGTTCAAATAGCCTCGGCTATCACCTCATTATGTCCGGTCGTGATGGTCAAGTGGATTAAGGCGTCTTGTACATACCAGTTACGTTGCTCCTGGGAGTATGGGTTCGAGTCACTTCTGGGGTGTGAGTTTTCAGTTGCATATTGTCCTGGGGACCATTCAGGCTTGTTCGCATTTGTGTTCCTCACGTGTGCCCCAAAGAATGAAGTGATTTGGTAAAATGCTATGCCCAAGATTACTATCCGAGTGCCGGCGGGGGGGTGGTTCAAATAGCCTCGGCTATCACCTCATTATGTCCGGTCGTGATGGTCAAGTGGATTAAGGCGTCTTGTACATACCAGTTGCGTTGCTCCTGGGAGTATGGGTTCGAGTCACTTCTGGGGTGTGAGTTTTCAGTTGCATATTGTCCTGGGGACCATTCAGGCTTGTTCGCATTTGTGTTCCTCACGTGTGCCCCAAAGAATGAGGTGATTTGGTAAAATGCTATGCCGAAGATTACTATCCGAGTGCCGGCGGTGGGGTGGTTCAAATAGCCTCGGCTATCACCTCATTATGTCCGGTCGTGATGGTCAAGTGGATTAAGGCGTCTTGTACATACCAGTTGCTTTGCTCCTGGGAGTATGGGTTCGAGTCACTTCTGGGGTGTGAGTTTTCAGTTGCATATTGTCCTGGGGACCATTCAGGCTTGTTCGCATTTGTGTTCCTCACGTGTGCCCCAAAGAATGAGGTGATTTGGTAAAATGCTATGCCCAAGATTACTATCCGAGTGCCGGCGGTGGGGTGGTTCAAATAGCCTCGGCTATCACCTCATTATGTCCGGTCGTGATGGTCAAGTGGATTAAGGCGTCTTGTACATACCAGTTGCGTTGCTCCTGGGAGTATGGGTTCGAGTCACTTCTGGGGTGTGAGTTTTCAGTTGCATATTGTCCTGGGGACCATTCAGGTTTGTTCGCATTTGTGTTCCTCACGTGCGCCCCAAAGAATGAGGTGATTTGGTAAAATGCTATGCCCAAGATTACTATCTGAGTGCCGGCGGTGGGGTGGTTCAAATAGCCTCGGCTATCACCTCATTATGTCCGGTCGTGATGGTCAAGTGGATTAAGGCGTCTTGTACATACCAGTTGTGTTGCTCCTAGGAGTATGGGTTCGAGTCACTTCTGGGGTGTGAGTTTTCAGTTGCATATTGTCCTGGGGACCATTCAGGCTTGTTCGCATTTGTGTTCCTCACGTGTGCCCCAAAGAATGAGGTGATTTGGTAAAATGCTATGCCCAAGATTACTATCCGAGTGCCGGCGGTGGGGTGGTTCAAATAGCCTCGGCTATCACCTCATTATGTCCGGTCGTGATGGTCAAGTGGATTAAGGCGTCTTGTACATACCAGTTACGTTGCTCCTGGGAGTATGGGTTCGAGTCACTTCTGGGGTGTGAGTTTTCAGTTGCATATTGTCCTGGGGACCATTCAGGCTTGTTCGCATTTGTGTTCCTCACGTGTGCCCCAAAGAATGAGGTGATTTGGTAAAATGCTATGCCCAAGATTACTATCCGAGTGCCGGCGGTGGGGTGGTTCAAATAGCCTCGGCTATCACCTCATTATGTCCGGTCGTGATGGTCAAGTGGATTAAGGCGTCTTGTACATACCAGTTGCGTTGCTCCTGGGAGTATGGGTTCGAGTCACTTCTGGGGTGTGAGTTTTCAGTTGCATATTGTCCTGGGGACCATTCAGGCTTGTTCGCATTTGTGTTCTTCACGTGTGCCCCAAAGAATGAGGTGATTTGGTAAAATGCTATGCCGAAGATTACTATCCGAGTGCCGGCGGTGGGGTGGTTCAAATAGCCTCGGCTATCACCTCATTATGTCCGGTCGTGATGGTCAAGTGGATTAAGGCGTCTTGTACATACCAGTTGCGTTGCTCCTGGGAGTATGGATTCGAGTCACTTCTGGGGTGTGAGTTTTCAGTTGCATATTGTCCTGGGGACCATTCAGGCTTGTTCGCATTTGTGTTCCTCACGTGCGCCCCAAAGAATGAGGTGATTTGGTAAAATGCTATGCCCAAGATTACTATCCGAGTGCCGGCGGTGGGGTGGTTCAAATAGCCTCGGCTATCACCTCATTATGTCCGGTCGTGATGGTCAAGTGGATTAAGGCGTCTTGTACATACCAGTTGCGTTGCTCCTAGGAGTATGGGTTCGAGTCACTTCTGGGGTGTGAGGTTTCAGTTGCATATTGTCCTGGGGACCATTCAGGCTTGTTCGCATTTGTGTTCCTCACGTGTGCCCCAAAGAATGAGGTGATTTGGTAAAATGCTATGCCCAAGATTACTATCCGAGTGCCGGCGGTGGGGTGGTTCAAATAGCCTCGGCTATCACCTCATTATGTCCGGTCGTGATGGTCAAGTGGATTAAGGCGTCTTGTACATACCAGTTACGTTGCTCCTGGGAGTATGGGTTCGAGTCACTTCTGGGGTGTGAGTTTTCAGTTGCATATTGTCCTGGGGACCATTCAGGCTTGTTTGCATTTGTGTTCCTCACGTGTGACCCAAAGAATGAGGTGATTTGGTAAAATGTTATGCCCAAGATTACTATCCGAGTACCGGCGGTTGGGTGGTTCCAATAGCCTCGGCTATCACCTCATTATGTCCGGTCGTGATGGTCAAGTGGATTAAGGCGTCTTGTACATACCAGTTGCGTTGCTCCTGGGAGTATGGGTTCGAGTCACTTCTGGGGTGTGAGGTTTCAGTTGCATATTGTCCTGGGGACCATTCAGGCTTGTTCGCATTTGTGTTCCTCACATGTGCCCCAAAGAATGAGGTGATTTGGTAAAATGCTATGCCCAAGATTACTATCCGAGTGCCGGCGGTGGGGTGGTTCAAATAGCCTCGGCTATCACCTCATTATGTCCGGTCGTGATGGTCAAGTGGATTAAGGCGTCTTGTACATACCAGTTGCGTTGCTCCTGGGAGTATGGGTTCGAGTCACTTCTGGGGTGTGAGTTTTCAGTTGCATATTGTCCTGGGGACCATTCAGGCTTGTTCGCATTTGTGTTCCTCACGTGTGCCCCAAAGAATGAGGTGATTTGGTAAAATGCTATTGTAACACGGGTAGGGTTTCTCTACTTCTCTTTCCTTCTACTTCTCCCTCTACCCGTATTCTTACTTTTTATTCTCTACAAGGGACTCCAAAACTTTTACCAAAGCCAACTCCACGCCACGTGGTCCTAAGACGATTGACCGACTTAGGATTCTACAACCCGTATGACGTGACCTAGGCTTTGAGCAAAACCCTAGAGTCGCCTCCGCCGCCACCACCAGACCAGTAACACAGAGCAATGATCGAGGTCTGGATCGATCATGCTAATTAATCAACCTTGGGGCTTGATCCCCACTAGTAGTTTATAACCTCAGAAACTTGAGTGTGGAATTAATTAGACGGGGATGATGAATTCCGATTCGATGTTAGAATCGGCGCCCAATTCAACTCTGCCTCGTGTGGACCACGTGACCAGGACAAGTTCACATAAACACATGGAAATAATAAAATGCAAATTATTAACTAATTAATTTATTAAAAGAAAACTAAAACAAAATCTAAATATGTTCACTCCCTGTCACTTTAACACTCCCTACTTGACCTGAACGGCAATGAGTTGACTATCCCTATAAATAACAATAGCAACTATACCTCTATGTTGACCAGCTAAAGATGTTGGGCTGGTCTTGGGGAGAGGTGAGATGGGTTGACCTCCCCCAGTTGATCTGGAGTTCACACTGATCTCTCCTCGTCTGGTCTACCCCAGACTAGAGCATTGTATCCTTCCGCATAGTCTAAGTTTTACCAAGTTACTAGCAAGGTTTAAGTTATAACAATTAACCTCTGTTGTACTTAATTGATCCAGACTGGTTGAATTATTTTACTGAAGTTAAATTACACAAGCATCTAACGGCCGAGCTGTTCCCGTTCCCCAAAATGGTTAATTGAACTTTGAGAAATAGTGGACATGTCAACTCTGATGACCTATGACCGCCGGTCACTCGCGCCTTACAACTTAGATCCTATTCGTGACGTCACTGATGGTGACTTAACTCAAATCTCCTAATAATTAGAATACTCTTGGTACTATAACCAGGAATATTATACAATACAATTTTAATACAAAATGAATAAAGGCTAATTTCTCTAAATAAGTGAATACTATAGGATGATTCATTATACGCAACTATGAACAGAGACGCCCGCCATTTGTGACTCAGACCTGCTAATCCCCAGGGGAATGTGTGTTGTTGAGGTCAGGTCCCTACACAAAACTTCTGGAACCTTCTGGAATAATTCTCACAACCAGCCTAGTTTGTTACAACCCCCCCCCCCCCCGCACAAGCACTTAGTAAACCTTGTTAATTTGTTAAAAATCACGAGGTTTAGTATCCAAATCCACTATTCAACTCATGCCACAAACAAAAGCTAACCTAACTAATAAAATTTGACAAATATTTGAGTGTCCAACATCATAATAAACATGTTCACATTTCATAAATTTCTCAGCTGTCAACTGACAGCAATCCTCCAACATCAGGAAACATACATCCTATCCCTAATGGCATAGCTAAATAACATGTCCCTACTCTATCATCAAAGACTAGCTATAAAATCTCTTGGCTCTTCACTAGCAAAGTTCATGTGTCCTCTCGAGCCGGCCACACCGTGCTCAAACATAAACATTAAAGTTATATCTTCAGACTGAACTTTCAGTCATCCGGGAGCGTACTACGGAACTATCAAGTTCACATCCGTGTACTACCCACTCCCCACTCAATGTCAACCTTGACATGTTAAGGAACACACCTAACGTTTATTACATGTATCTAAAAATATAAAAAAAATTCCTATACTATATCACAGGTTTCAGCTGACTGTACAGCCAAGTGTTCTCACTCACTAGAAGTGTCAATGTTTATATTGGTCCGCCTCTCCTGTGTTCAAACATTCTGAAAAAAGTAGCACACAACATAATTTTCCATAACCGTTTGTTCAGGGCTGAGACAATTACACAGGAGCTTCGATGTTAATCAATGACCAATTTCTAGAGTAAGATTTTCATATATTATACCAAAATTATTTTAAATCTGTTTTTCAACATTTATAAAGTATTGTGATTCTAACTCTATTTTTCAACATTTAAACAAAAGTGTCCAGATATTCTTTACACAGATGTTCAGAGCCACTTTGTTGTTTGTATCAATTGTTCATATTGAGTAATCGAGAAAAAAAAATCGATGCTGCTGGATGCTGAATGTAGTCGCTGACGATGACAGTGTCGATCTTGCTTCTCCCATGTGTAGACATCAATACCTGGTCCTCTTGTACTTCCCATCCGGTACTCCTTGAATGACGACAGAGTGTAGTAGAGCTGAGTGCCAAGTGACAGCTGTAGAATACTGTTACTTCGGCCATTAATCTTGCTCTCGACAGTCCACACGCCTTCATATCAATCACAGTTCACACGGCAGTCTTGATGTTAACTTGACGTCGCAGATGACCACAGCAGAGCAGGACTGGATGTACCAACGGTGCCTCTTAGCAGGAGTGGTGTCAGAAGGTCGTAGAGGCGGGTTGCTAGGTTTGCAGAACAGGTGAATCTCGTCTTCCATCATTGCTCACGTCATCTCAGGCGTTTCTTGATGTCACCAGGTTACTAGGCCGTAAACACCAACTGTGTATACCCTCGTACCGCCGACTTTAGGCCAAAGGAGACAATTTTGCGACCTTCTATTGGCGAGTCCCGGTACTCTGTAGGGAAACCGTGCCTTCCACCTGTGACCGCCTTACTTCCGCTTTCTTGTTACTTCAGATGACGTAATCATTAATCTTCCGGCGAAACTTCTTGAGTACTGCTACGCGCTTTCCATTTCTTGACCTCTCCTCCAACACTGCTGGAATGGCTGGAGTCTTGATGACGCAGCAGGTGGGTAGTGGTGATCTCGAGACAGCTACCCCGGCGTTGTATGGCACCTCCGGTGACTGCTATAATGTGGACAGCTCGCTGGCCCTGACAACCTCGTTAGTGACGTGAGGCGTCGGCCGGGTGACTCTTGGACAGTCACTCATCCCCAAAGTAACTGATGTATGGGTTACTGGGTCTGGTGGGGGGAGGGCTTTGTGTAACGTGCCTCCCCCTCGGTCTTTACAGACAAGGGTTCACGTGTGGCTGGAACAACTGGGTCGGTGTACCAATCAGACCTGGGAACAGACAGACACAACACAGCGGAAGCATAGATATACTCTGGATTTGGTGTAGGTGGAACCCCAGAGCACGGTAAAAGTTGCTACCTGAGTCAAGTATAGACATAGTACACCTCATTGCCTTTACAGGAAAATCTAATGAATACTAAATTATACTAACTAGGGAAGTTACTTTACTGTATAGCGCGAGATCTCGTCACCATAGGGTGGCGAGACTGCACCTGACTACTGATGAGCGATGACAGAGGGTCATCCTCATCCCCTGACTCGTCGGTGAAGCCATGAGTCAGCACTGCTGAGTCAGGAACTAGACCCGCTGAAGGCAGTTCTAATTCCTCTCTAGCATGATAATGTTTCAATTTATTCACATGAATTGTCCTTTCCACCTGGTCCTCGAACACTCCTTTTATAACAAGATTAACCGGCCCCGCCCTTTTAATTACTCTATATGGTCCTCGCCACCTCGGAGCTAGTTTCCTGCTCTGATTGGCGGGCGCAGCCTCATTCACTCTCAATACGAGGCTTCCTTCCGTCAACTCAAGAGGGCGCACTTTCTTGTCATAAAAATGAGCATACCGAGTCCGTGCCTTCTTGGACGCTTCAGCTGCAATATTCCATGCATTTCTCATTTTTCCAAGGACCTCTGAAGGATAGTCCTCCCCGCATGCATCATTATGTCTGTTAAGCAGACCTGAGGGGAAATTGCATGAATTACCAGTAAACAAATGAAGTGGTTGGGTGTTAATTGATTGGTGGATGGCAGTATTCAAGGCGAACTGAACATAGGGTAGGTGTTCATCCCAGGTGTTTGCATCATGTTCAGCAAGGATTGCAAGCATATCCTTGACTGAACGATTAGTCCGTTCCGTCATTCCGTTTGCTTGTGGGTGGTAGGCCGTTGTAAAAGCCGAAGTTGTCTCTAAAATCTTACAAACTTCTCTAAATATATTCCCATTGAATTCTTGACCCCGGTCAGAGACTAAAACTTTAGGAGGTCCGAATACAGTAACGAACCTACGCAAGAACGCATCTGCAACCGTACGAGAATCCTTCTGAGGTAATGCAACTAGTGTAGTGTATCTAGACAGATGGTCAACTAGTACCAACACATCTATTTCCTGAATGACTGTGATGTAAATCAATCAAATCGGCCCCCACACGATCTAACGGTTCACGAATTTCAGGGAATTCCTGAAGTGGGGCTTGTACCTTAAGAGTGCCTTTCCTCCTCTGGCAACGAGGGCACGACTTCACGAAATTGATTACTTCAGAAAGTAATCCTGGAAAATAAAATAGAGACTTTGCTTTTAAGTGCGTTTTAAAGATCCCCGGATGCCCTGCAATTTTTGAAGCATGTGCAAGCTTTAACGCTGATGACCGCAACGCGTCCGGAATAACGAGTTGAAATACTGCCCTATCATTCTGGCTATTAACATAATACAGGACGCCCTGTTTCATCTCAAAATCATGTATAGGTAAATTCTTTTTCGTTTTTGGGTATTTTCCTCCTTCTAAATACTCAATAATTTCTTTCCATCTAGGCTCGCTCATCTGGTATTCTCTCATTTTATCCGATGGAATTGTTTCAATATTTTCATTAATCTGAACTGCCGCTATATTTCTACTTAGCGTGTCTGGCACAACATGTGCTGGACCAGGCTTGTACAAGATCTGGAATGAGTGGGCCGAAAGTTCGTGAGACCAGCGTGACATTCGTGGGCATTTCGTTCGCTTTTTAAATATGTGTGTTAATGCTCGATGGTCTGTGTAGATTACAAAGTGCCGCTGAAATAGGTAAGGCTCGAAATACCTAACTGATTCTACTACTGCCAGTGCCTCCCGATCCGTAGCTGAATAACGAACTTCAGGTCCTTTGACCTTCCTACTGAAATAGGCTACTGGATGGGGTAAGTTATCTGCGTCTCGCTGAATTAAGCACCCGCCAATAGCAATACCGCTGGCGTCAGTGTGCACTTCCCACTCTTTCTCAAAATCAGGAATAGCCAATACTGGTGTCGTGATTAGTTGGTCTTTCAGTTTGCGATAGGCCTCGTCATGTTCAGATTTCCACACAAACTTCGCATTTTTCTTTGTCAGATCAGTCAGGGTTGCTGAAATGCCCGCGAAACCTTCAATATGACGACGAAAATATCCGGCCGCCCCCAAAAACCTACGCACGTCCTTTGCTGTCCTTGGAGTAGGCATGTCAGCAATGGCGCGGCAAGAATCTGGGTCAGGTCGGATACCGTCTGGGCACACCTGGAACCCCAGAAATTTGAATTTCTGAGCCGCCAGGGTGCACTTCTGAACATTCAGCCTGAAACCTGCCTGATCTAACAACTTCAAAGTCTCAGTCAAGTCCCGTAGGTGTTCCTCAAACGTCCTGGAGTATATCACATCATCCAGGTACGCTAAAGAATGCCTACCCAGTACCGGACTAAGGATAAAGTTGATGGCCCTCTGAAACGACGAAGGCGCTGTCTTCAAACCAAACGGCATCCTACGGAATTGATAAGTGTGCCTACCATCCGAGAATGCTGTTTTTTCCCTATCTTGTTCTGCCACCGGAATCGCCCAATACGCCGATTTTGCGTCAAGAGTTGAGAAATATTTAGCCGCACCAAATTGATCTATTATCTCCTGTATTCGGGGCAACGGATACACATCACCCTTAGTTATTTCGTTCACCTTCCGGTAGTCAACACAGAAACGATAACTACCGTCCGGTTTCCGAACGAGCACAACAGGAGAGAGCCACGGTGACGTACTAGGCTCTATCACGCCCTGTCTCAACATTTTCTGGCACTCCTCCCTGATAATGTTCTTTGCCTGTTCCGGCAACCTCCACTGTCTTGTGTACACAGGCAAATGGTCACCAGTTGGAATGGTGTGCTCGATCTTATCAAGGAGACCAATCTGGTCATCCTCTGTCGCAAACAATTTCGGGAATTTTCGTAAAACTCCTCTCAGTGCCTTCCTATCCGCCTGTGCAACATGTTGCAAATCAAGTGCTGAAATTAATTTTTCCACTTCCTCTACATTCTGTGCAACATTTCTCGTCTCGTATTGTACTTTGGATGGTGTTTTAGTGTTCAACATGTTCAGTGCACTACATTGTGCAGTGACGGCTGGCGTCTCAGCTGACTCATGGTGAAAGATTTCTGTGTCCTCCACCATGGTTCCCTGAGATACCCTATCACCTGCCCTGAAGCGAAAAGTCTTATGTGAAAGATTGACAACTGGAATGAGTGCACCTTTATCGAGCACTACCACTAAGTGATGAGGAATTAATAAACTATCACATCTCCCAGCTACCTGAAGGGTGGTACCTGGTTGTATGTGACGTCCCACGGCTACTTTAATAAATTTAACAGAATGTGGTTGGCAACTCTGTTTGGTCAATGCATGCAAGGCGCATGACCTCTTAACTGTGTCTGGAAGAGACTTAAAAATCAATTTTGGATAGTGCGCATTATATTTCAGCTTCCTCTTAATTGAAGCTACAACTGGAGGATGGTCGATCATCTCCACTGGGTAGGAAGTCTGTCCCAACTGCAACCTGCAGTTCCTAGCCCCTTTTTGAGCAGACAAGGAATAATCAAATCGCGACAGAAAATCAGTTCCCATTAAGATGTGACCAGGAAAATCAAGGTTCTCCACGATCGTACATGTGTGAGGCTGCAATTCCCCATCAATCTCAAAATTAACTGTACCTTGACCTACGATCTCAATCTTTTCCCCATTGACCGCTGTTAATGTCTTTGCGTATGCACGTTGAAGACGTGCATACTTAAAATTGCTGAAGGCTGACTTTTTAATTACCGTCGCCTGGCTTCCTGTATCAACAAAAGCTGTCAATCTCACACCTTCCACTTTCACCTCAAAAGTAGGCCTACCATCACGAGGAGACTGCTTTCATGCTCTCGTAATAGTGACTTTACAGTCCCTCTGTATGTGCCCACGCATCCCGCAGGAGTAACACCTCCGCGGATCCCTGTTGTTACCCCGCGCAGGGTGGCTCGAACTTGCCGCTGAGGGCTGCTTCCCGCCTGATGAACCCGCGCCACAGTGACTCGGTTTGGCTCCCTCGCGTTTACTTACCGCCTCTACGTATGGCGACAACTGAGTGCCCGATGTCCCTGCGCGCGTCTGCCTGTCTAGGGCTGTGGCGGCCTGTTGGACTAGGTCTTTATAACTCGCACCCGTTCCCCTCGCAAGTAACAATGGCCCCATATCAGAAGGTAACGTTTTGCAGAACAATTGTTTAGCGAATTGCTCTGCCTGACTCGAATCTAACCCCAGTTCCTTAGTGAGGTCGTCAACCCTTCTCTTTAATATTGACCCGAAATCCTTGACAGTGCTGCGGTCATCCCTCTTAAGTGACTGAAGATAAAAGTAAGCCTCATCCTCTGAAACCTTGTCTTTGAATCTGTCCCTAATCGCTTGGACAAACTGAGGCCAAGACGTCAGGTGCTGAAACTCTGTCAGTCTCGCCAGTGAACCGGCTACGTCCACGTAAGCCCCCATTGCGAGAGTAATTTTCGAACTATCCTCTGGGACAGCTTCCAGCATCGAACCAATTTCACAAAGCCAGTCTTCCACCTGGCGGTTGCGTTCCACCTTAATAAGCGGCAACTCCCTACCTCTGAGTGTCGGCAGAGTCAACTCGGGAATCAGACTCAAAATTCCCGGTTTATAGGACGCGGGGCTACTGGCAGTGGGTGGTTCCTGGGGTTGGGAACTGGGTTGAGGTTGGGGTTCGGGCTGAGGTACGGTGTGGGTGGCCTTGGGTTGGGGTGTGGATTGAGGTTGGGGTTGAGGAATGGTGTGGGTGGCCTTGGGTTGGGGTGTGGATGGAGGTTGGGGTTGAGGAATGGTGTGGGTGGCCTCGGGATGGGGTGTGGATGGAGGTTGGGGTTGAGGAATGGTGTGGGTGGCCCCGGGATGGGGTGTGGATTGAGGCTGGGGTTGAGGTATGGTGTGGGTGGCCTCGGGTTGGGGTTGAGGCTGAGGTATGGTGTGGGTGACCTCAGGTTGGGGTGTGGATTGAGGTTGGGGTGGGTATGGGGTGGCCTGGGGTTGGAATGGGTATGGGTATGGGGTGGCCTGGGATGGGAATGGGTATGGGTATGGGGTGGCCTGGGGTGGGAATGGGTATGGGTATGGGGTGGCCTGGGGTGGGAATGGGTATGGAGTGGCCTGGGGTTGGGGGAAGGGTTGGTATGGGAACTGAGGATGGGGTTGGTATGGGAATTGAGGATGGGGTTGGTATGGGAATTGAGGATGGGGTTGGTATGGGAATTGAGGATGGGGTTGGTATGGGAATTGAGGATGGGGTTGGTATGGGAGGTGGGGTTGGGGTTGTTGTAGTGACGGATGAGGTGTACCTAGGTGTTGTGGTATTGGTGTTATGTTGGGTAGTTCCTGCTGTTGGTGTGGTTGTTCATGTTCCCGTTGAACGGGTTGCTGTTCTCTACCGAGCGAAGTGGGACGTCCTGCCATACTAACTGAGGCCCCCTGTCTGCCCTGTTGGCATGGCGTCGATGTTATTTGTGGGGAAACCCCAGACGGCTCTCCCCACTCTTGGGACGACTCCTCGCAAGACTCCCCACTCATGTCAATAATAGTATCTCTCCAGGGATGGAAAGATACCCTCGACTGCCCAGTCCCATGCCGAACCCGTGAACTCGTCGCTTCAGTCCCACTGACCCCACCTGTGGCGTCAGTTGAGCCACCTGAGCGATTCCCAGTGGTGTCGGAAGAGGTGCTGTCCTCTACACTTCCACTCCCACTGGTCTCTACTGACTGGTCACTGTCTGGGTTAAACATTTCCTGAGGTTTCTGGTGTGCCACGTCTCTTCTAAACTACCCTTTAGTGCACCCTCCACCCGGACTCACTACAACCGTAACCTTATACAAATAAAAAAAATCACAACTCTTTTCCAAGAGAAAACTACGAAATTCCCAAAATAGGGAATACAACGATTTATCGAGAGAATCGCTGAAGTGAATCCAATGAATGAGTGTCTGCCCCGCACTCGTGTCTGACCATGAAATATCCCGCAGTTCTATTGCTGAAACCTAAGTCCTTTACGTTAAAAAAAATTAAGGAATCTAATTTATATAAAACAATTTAACTGATAACGCAACTAACGCGCAGCACTCGTGATGGATTAATAAAGAATATTTACTGTACTTGAATACTAAACGCGCTTGAAGTGAGCAGCGTGGCCACTGATGACTGATGGAGCGGGACCAGCCGCGCTGAAAAAAACTAAGTCCCGCGCTTTTTCGCTTAAACGCTGAAAAAACAAAATTTTTGTTCTGAAGGAAAATAACTAGTTTTACGTTAATAAACCGCTCTAGCAATTAATATAGACACCTAGGACATATATTTGCTTACCAAAATTGAATTTTTATAAAAAAAACTGCGTTTTTACTCAATTGCTGGACTCTGCCAATTTTTCTGACTCCGAGGGAAAACAATTTCTATCACCCCAAATATCACAAAACTCCTTTAATTCACAAAAATTTGGGTTTCTCGTTCCCAGATATAAATACGTTATTATTTAATACTGACGCTGTAGGCCGAACAATACTGACACATCGGGCGGTTTCAACACTCACTAATTCGAATTTTCGTCAAAATCCGAGATTTTCACCTCAAATGGACTCTGACAAAATTACGACACGATTTTCTCGAAAAATAACTAAATTCGGCAAAAATGTAATTATCACTGTTTAATGCTTACGGACAGAATTACGTCCCTTGCGCGCACTAGAGAGTAATACTGGCCCCAGAATATACACGAAACATGAAAATTTGAATTTCCGCCAAAAAGTCAGATTCTAGCCCAAGCTGGACTTAGAAAATTTTCCACCTACGTTTCTACTGAAAACAGAATTCTAAGTCTAAAAACACAATTCTACCGTCTTACTGGTAAAAACTAGAAAATATCACTCGCATCGACTGGGGAATCCTAATGATACCCAGATCATACACGTGACCCACGAATACAAATTAATTACAGTTAACGACTTTCCGACGTTGACTTAGCCGAAAACTTATCCCGAAATACTTAGAAATATTCCACGGACTCTATTAAACATTTACACGCAACTTACTATCCCTTAAACTCCTTCACTGATCTATCGTGACCAACATATAGCCCTAAGTCCAGAGGGTTAACTACACTCTAGCAACAACGCCTCTGACTTGGACTAATACAACAGGGAATAACAAAACTTAATGTACGCACTTAGCCTAATATGCAAGAAAATGCAAAACACTTGGGAAAAATTTTAACCGGGGATTGAATTTAGGGGAAACAAAAATTAATCACTAGAACAACGCAAATAAAAGGAATTACTTTATAAATTTAAGTATACTTAATTCAAAAATGCACTCGACTTAATCTTATAATTGCTCCTACCGGCTCGCCGTACCACACCTAGCCTAGGGGTCTCGACCATCTAGGTTCCAACAGAGCGACACGCAGCTTTCAGCAACAATTACGACTAGGGACGACTCAACCTCCACTAAGTGTGCGATCACTTAGTTGTTGAATCGCTGCTAGGTAGGTTACTAGTCCGTCCCTCGGAGGCCGCAACGCCCTTCACGGATTACGTTTTTCCTAGCGTTTTGGGTCGTCTAATAACGCCCTCGGACTATCTCCTGGCGTCCCACAGATATATCCGCCCAGACAGCCCACAAGGAACTGCTGTTGAGAGTATGGCGGCTCCCAACACCTCTGAATTAATTGCAATGGGTCGAGTATGGTACCCAGTCCAATCAACTCGGAGCGGTCTCCTATTCAATAAATCTTAACAGCCTAATCTTACTAACTAAACCTTAATCATATCAGCCCGCATGACCCAAGATTCGCCAATCCCCACTCAAACGCACTGTTGTGAGGCGCACTGCTAATCCTGGCCCGCGGCTGTCTCCTTAGCATCCGCGCACGCGTTCGAATGGCTAGACGCGTGAGCCTTTCAACAATTTCAAACAAAATTGTTGAAACCACCGCTGTGCACCATTGTAACATGGGTAGGTTCTCTCTTCTTCTCTTTCCTTCTACTTCTCCCTCTGCCCGTATTCTTACTTTTTATTCTCTACAAGGGACTCCAAAACTTTTACCAAAGCCAACTCCACGCCACGTGGTCCTAAGACGATTGACCGACTTAGGATTCTACACCCAGTATGACGTGACCTAGGCTTTGAGCCAAACCCTAGAGTCGCCTCCGCCGCCACCACCAGACCAGTAACACAGCAATGATCGAGGTCTGGATCGATCATGCGAATTAATCAACCTTGGGGCTTGATCCCCACTATAACCGATGACCTTGAGTGTGGAATAAATTACACGGTAATGATGAATTCCCATTCGATGTTAGAATCGGCGCCCAATCCAACTCTGCCTCGTGTGGACCACGTGACCAGGACAAGTATACACATAAACACATGGAAATAATAAAAATGCCAATTATTAACTAATTAATTTATTAAAAGAAAAACTAAAACAAAATCTAAATATGTTCACTCCCTGTCACTTTAACACTCCCTACTTGACCTGAACGGCAAATGAGAAGACTATCCCTATAATTAACAATAGCAACTATACCTTGGGCAACCAGCTAGATGTTGGGGGCTGGTCTTGGGAGAGGTAAGATGGGGTGACCTCTCCCAGTAGATCTGGAGTCCACACTGATCTGTCCTCGTCTGGTCTAGCCCAGACTAGAGCATTGTATTGTTCCGCATAGACTAAGTTTTACCAAGTTACTTAGCCAGGTTTAAGTTATAACAATTAATCTCTGTTGTACTTAATTGATCCAGACTGGTTGAATTATTTTACTGAAATTAAATTACACAAACATCTAACGGCAGAGCTGTTCCCGATCCCCAAAATGGTTAATTGAACTTTGAGAAATAGTAGACATGTCAACCCTGATGACCTATGACCACCGGTCACTCCGCCTTACAACTTAGATCTGATTCGTGACGTCACTGATGGTGACTTAAACTCAATAATTAGAATACTCTTGATATTGTACCCAGTACTATTATACAATACAATTTTAATACAAAATGAATAAAGGCTAATTTCTCTAAATTACTGAATACTATAGGATGGTTCATTATACAAAACTATGAACAAAGATGCCCGCCATTTGTGACTCAGACCTGCTAATCCCCAGGGGAATGTGCGTTGAGAGGTCAGGTCCCTACCACGAAACTTCTGGAACCTTCTGGAATAATTCTTACAACAGCCTAGTTTGTTACAACACCCCCCCCCCCCCCCGCACAAGCACTTAGTAAACCTTGTTAATTTGTTAAAAATCACGAGGTTTAGTATCCAAATCCACAATTCAACTCATGTCACAAACAAAAGCTAACCTAACTAATAAAATTTGACAAATATTTGGGTGTCCAACATCATAATAAACATGTTCACATTTCATAAATTTCTCAGCTGTCAACTGACAGCAATCCTCTAACATCAGGAAACATACATCCTATCCTTACTGACATAGCTAAATAACATGTCCCTACCCTACCATCAAAGACTAGCTATTAAACTCTCTTGGCTCTTCACTAGCCAAGTCCATGTGTCCTCTAGAGCCGGCCACACCGTGCTCAAACAAACATTAAAGTTATAACTTCAGACTGAACTTTCAGTCATCCGGGAGCGTACTACGGAACTATCAAGTTCACATCCGTGTACTTCCCACTCCCCACTCAATGTCAACCTTGACATGTTAAGGAACACACCTAACGTTTATTACATGTATCTAAAAATATAAAAATAATTCCTATACTATATCACAGGTTTCAGCTGACTGTACAGCCAAGTGTTCTCACTCACTAGAAGTGTCAATGTTTATATTGGTCCGCCTCTCCTGTGTTCAAACATTCTGAAAAAAATAGCACAACATAATTTTCCATAACCGTTTGTTCTGGGCTGAGACAATTACACAGGGGCTTCGATTTTGATTACTGACCAATTTATAGAGTAAAATTTTCATATATTATACCAGAATTATTTTAAATCTGTTTTTCAACATTTATAAAGTATTGATTCTAAATCTGTTTTTCAACATTTAAACAAAAGTGTCCAGATGTTCTTTACACAGATGCTCAGAGCCACTTTGTTGTTTGTATCAATTGTTCATATTGAGTAATCGAGAAAAAAAAAATCGATGCTGCTGGATGCTGAATGTAGTCGCTGACGATGACGGTGTCGATCTTGCTTCGCCCCATGTGTAGACATCAATACCTGGTCCTCTTGTACTCCCATCCGGTACTCCTGAATGACGACAGAGTGTAGTAGAGCTGAGTGCCAAGTGACAGCTGTAGAATACTGTTACTTCGGCCATTAATCTTGCTCTCGACAGTCCACACGCCTTCGTATCAATCACAGTTCACACAGCAGTCTTGATGTTAGCTTGACGGCGCAGATGACCACAGCAGAGCAGGACTGGATGTACCAACGGTGTCTCTTAGCAGGAGTGGTGTCAGAAGGTCGTAGAGGCGGGTTGCTTGTTTGCAGAACAGGTGAATCTCGTCTTCCATCTTTGCTCACGTCATCTCCGGCGTTTCTTGATGTCACCAGGTTACTAGGCCGTAAACACCAACTGTGTATACCCTCGTACCGCCGACTTTAGGCCAAAGGAGACAATTTTGCGACCTTCTATTGGCGAGTCCCGGTACTCTGTAGGGAAACCGTGCCTTCCACCTGTGACCGCCTTATTTCCGCTTTCTTGTTACTTCAGATGACGTAATCATTAATCTTCCGGCGAAACTCTTGAGTACTGCTACGTGCTTTCCATTTCTTGACCTCTCCTCCAACACTGCTGGAATGGCTGCAGGCTTGATGACGCAGCAGGTGGGTAGTGGTGATCTCGAGACAGCTACCCCGGCGTTGTATGGCACCTCCGGTGACTGCTATAATGTGGACAGCTCGCTGGCCCTGACAACCTCGTTAGTGACGTGAGGCGTCGGCCGGGTGACTCTTGGACAGTCACTCATCCCCAAAGTAACTGATGTATGGGTTACTGGGTCTGGTGGGGGGAGGGCTTTGTGTAACGTGCCTCCCCCTCGGTCTTTACAGACAAGGGTTCACGTGTGGCTGGAACAACTGGGTCGGTGTACCAATCAGACCTGGGAACAGACAGACACAACACAGCGGAAGCATAGATATACTCTGGATTTGGTGTAGGTGGAACCCCAGAGCACGGTAAAAGTTGCTACCTGAGTCAAGTATAGACATAGTACACCTCATTGCCTTTACAGGAAAATCTAATGAATACTAAATTATACTAACTAGGGAAGTTACTTTACTGTATAGCGCGAGATCTCGTCACCATAGGGTGGCGAGACTGCACCTGACTACTGATGAGCGATGACAGAGGGTCATCCTCATCCCCTGACTCGTCGGTGAAGCCATGAGTCAGCACTGCTGAGTCAGGAACTAGACCCGCTGAAGGCAGTTCTAATTCCTCTCTAGCATGATAATGTTTCAATTTATTCACATGAATTGTCCTTTCCACCTGGTCCTCGAACACTCCTTTTATAACAAGATTAACCGGCCCCGCCCTTTTAATTACTCTATATGGTCCTCGCCACCTCGGAGCTAGTTTCCTGCTCTGATTGGCGGGCGCAGCCTCATTCACTCTCAATACGAGGCTTCCTTCCGTCAACTCAAGAGGGCGCACTTTCTTGTCATAAAAATGAGCATACCGAGTCCGTGCCTTCTTGGACGCTTCAGCTGCAATATTCCATGCATTTCTCATTTTTCCAAGGACCTCTGAAGGATAGTCCTCCCCGCATGCATCATTATGTCTGTTAAGCAGACCTGAGGGGAAATTGCATGAATTACCAGTAAACAAATGAAGTGGTTGGGTGTTAATTGATTGGTGGATGGCAGTATTCAAGGCGAACTGAACATAGGGTAGGTGTTCATCCCAGGTGTTTGCATCATGTTCAGCAAGGATTGCAAGCATATCCTTGACTGAACGATTAGTCCGTTCCGTCATTCCGTTTGCTTGTGGGTGGTAGGCCGTTGTAAAAGCCGAAGTTGTCTCTAAAATCTTACAAACTTCTCTAAATATATTCCCATTGAATTCTTGACCCCGGTCAGAGACTAAAACTTTAGGAGGTCCGAATACAGTAACGAACCTACGCAAGAACGCATCTGCAACCGTACGAGAATCCTTCTGAGGTAATGCAACTAGTGTAGTGTATCTAGACAGATGGTCAACTAGTACCAACACATCTATTTCCTGAATGACTGTGATGTAAATCAATCAAATCGGCCCCCACACGATCTAACGGTTCACGAATTTCAGGGAATTCCTGAAGTGGGGCTTGTACCTTAAGAGTGCCTTTCCTCCTCTGGCAACGAGGGCACGACTTCACGAAATTGATTACTTCAGAAAGTAATCCTGGAAAATAAAATAGAGACTTTGCTTTTAAGTGCGTTTTAAAGATCCCCGGATGCCCTGCAATTTTTGAAGCATGTGCAAGCTTTAACGCTGATGACCGCAACGCGTCCGGAATAACGAGTTGAAATACTGCCCTATCATTCTGGCTATTAACATAATACAGGACGCCCTGTTTCATCTCAAAATCATGTATAGGTAAATTCTTTTTCGTTTTTGGGTATTTTCCTCCTTCTAAATACTCAATAATTTCTTTCCATCTAGGCTCGCTCATCTGGTATTCTCTCATTTTATCCGATGGAATTGTTTCAATATTTTCATTAATCTGAACTGCCGCTATATTTCTACTTAGCGTGTCTGGCACAACATGTGCTGGACCAGGCTTGTACAAGATCTGGAATGAGTGGGCCGAAAGTTCGTGAGACCAGCGTGACATTCGTGGGCATTTCGTTCGCTTTTTAAATATGTGTGTTAATGCTCGATGGTCTGTGTAGATTACAAAGTGCCGCTGAAATAGGTAAGGCTCGAAATACCTAACTGATTCTACTACTGCCAGTGCCTCCCGATCCGTAGCTGAATAACGAACTTCAGGTCCTTTGACCTTCCTACTGAAATAGGCTACTGGATGGGGTAAGTTATCTGCGTCTCGCTGAATTAAGCACCCGCCAATAGCAATACCGCTGGCGTCAGTGTGCACTTCCCACTCTTTCTCAAAATCAGGAATAGCCAATACTGGTGTCGTGATTAGTTGGTCTTTCAGTTTGCGATAGGCCTCGTCATGTTCAGATTTCCACACAAACTTCGCATTTTTCTTTGTCAGATCAGTCAGGGTTGCTGAAATGCCCGCGAAACCTTCAATATGACGACGAAAATATCCGGCCGCCCCCAAAAACCTACGCACGTCCTTTGCTGTCCTTGGAGTAGGCATGTCAGCAATGGCGCGGCAAGAATCTGGGTCAGGTCGGATACCGTCTGGGCACACCTGGAACCCCAGAAATTTGAATTTCTGAGCCGCCAGGGTGCACTTCTGAACATTCAGCCTGAAACCTGCCTGATCTAACAACTTCAAAGTCTCAGTCAAGTCCCGTAGGTGTTCCTCAAACGTCCTGGAGTATATCACATCATCCAGGTACGCTAAAGAATGCCTACCCAGTACCGGACTAAGGATAAAGTTGATGGCCCTCTGAAACGACGAAGGCGCTGTCTTCAAACCAAACGGCATCCTACGGAATTGATAAGTGTGCCTACCATCCGAGAATGCTGTTTTTTCCCTATCTTGTTCTGCCACCGGAATCGCCCAATACGCCGATTTTGCGTCAAGAGTTGAGAAATATTTAGCCGCACCAAATTGATCTATTATCTCCTGTATTCGGGGCAACGGATACACATCACCCTTAGTTATTTCGTTCACCTTCCGGTAGTCAACACAGAAACGATAACTACCGTCCGGTTTCCGAACGAGCACAACAGGAGAGAGCCACGGTGACGTACTAGGCTCTATCACGCCCTGTCTCAACATTTTCTGGCACTCCTCCCTGATAATGTTCTTTGCCTGTTCCGGCAACCTCCACTGTCTTGTGTACACAGGCAAATGGTCACCAGTTGGAATGGTGTGCTCGATCTTATCAAGGAGACCAATCTGGTCATCCTCTGTCGCAAACAATTTCGGGAATTTTCGTAAAACTCCTCTCAGTGCCTTCCTATCCGCCTGTGCAACATGTTGCAAATCAAGTGCTGAAATTAATTTTTCCACTTCCTCTACATTCTGTGCAACATTTCTCGTCTCGTATTGTACTTTGGATGGTGTTTTAGTGTTCAACATGTTCAGTGCACTACATTGTGCAGTGACGGCTGGCGTCTCAGCTGACTCATGGTGAAAGATTTCTGTGTCCTCCACCATGGTTCCCTGAGATACCCTATCACCTGCCCTGAAGCGAAAAGTCTTATGTGAAAGATTGACAACTGGAATGAGTGCACCTTTATCGAGCACTACCACTAAGTGATGAGGAATTAATAAACTATCACATCTCCCAGCTACCTGAAGGGTGGTACCTGGTTGTATGTGACGTCCCACGGCTACTTTAATAAATTTAACAGAATGTGGTTGGCAACTCTGTTTGGTCAATGCATGCAAGGCGCATGACCTCTTAACTGTGTCTGGAAGAGACTTAAAAATCAATTTTGGATAGTGCGCATTATATTTCAGCTTCCTCTTAATTGAAGCTACAACTGGAGGATGGTCGATCATCTCCACTGGGTAGGAAGTCTGTCCCAACTGCAACCTGCAGTTCCTAGCCCCTTTTTGAGCAGACAAGGAATAATCAAATCGCGACAGAAAATCAGTTCCCATTAAGATGTGACCAGGAAAATCAAGGTTCTCCACGATCGTACATGTGTGAGGCTGCAATTCCCCATCAATCTCAAAATTAACTGTACCTTGACCTACGATCTCAATCTTTTCCCCATTGACCGCTGTTAATGTCTTTGCGTATGCACGTTGAAGACGTGCATACTTAAAATTGCTGAAGGCTGACTTTTTAATTACCGTCGCCTGGCTTCCTGTATCAACAAAAGCTGTCAATCTCACACCTTCCACTTTCACCTCAAAAGTAGTCCTACCATCACGAGGAGACTGCTTTCATGCTCTCGTAATAGTGACTTTACAGTCCCTCTGTATGTGCCCACGCATCCCGCAGGAGTAACACCTCCGCGGATCCCTGTTGTTACCCCGCGCAGGGTGGCTCGAACTTGCCGCTGAGGGCTGCTTCCCGCCTGATGAACCCGCGCCACAGTGACTCGGTTTGGCTCCCTCGCGTTTACTTACCGCCTCTACGTATGGCGACAACTGAGTGCCCGATGTCCCTGCGCGCGTCTGCCTGTCTAGGGCTGTGGCGGCCTGTTGGACTAGGTCTTTATAACTCGCACCCGTTCCCCTCGCAAGTAACAATGGCCCCATATCAGAAGGTAACGTTTTGCAGAACAATTGTTTAGCGAATTGCTCTGCCTGACTCGAATCTAACCCCAGTTCCTTAGTGAGGTCGTCAACCCTTCTCTTTAATATTGACCCGAAATCCTTGACAGTGCTGCGGTCATCCCTCTTAAGTGACTGAAGATAAAAGTAAGCCTCATCCTCTGAAACCTTGTCTTTGAATCTGTCCCTAATCGCTTGGACAAACTGAGGCCAAGACGTCAGGTGCTGAAACTCTGTCAGTCTCGCCAGTGAACCGGCTACGTCCACGTAAGCCCCCATTGCGAGAGTAATTTTCGAACTATCCTCTGGGACAGCTTCCAGCATCGAACCAATTTCACAAAGCCAGTCTTCCACCTGGCGGTTGCGTTCCACCTTAATAAGCGGCAACTCCCTACCTCTGAGTGTCGGCAGAGTCAACTCGGGAATCAGACTCAAAATTCCCGGTTTATAGGACGCGGGGCTACTGGCAGTGGGTGGTTCCTGGGGTTGGGAACTGGGTTGAGGTTGGGGTTCGGGCTGAGGTACGGTGTGGGTGGCCTTGGGTTGGGGTGTGGATTGAGGTTGGGGTTGAGGAATGGTGTGGGTGGCCTTGGGTTGGGGTGTGGATGGAGGTTGGGGTTGAGGAATGGTGTGGGTGGCCTCGGGATGGGGTGTGGATGGAGGTTGGGGTTGAGGAATGGTGTGGGTGGCCCCGGGATGGGGTGTGGATTGAGGCTGGGGTTGAGGTATGGTGTGGGTGGCCTCGGGTTGGGGTTGAGGCTGAGGTATGGTGTGGGTGACCTCAGGTTGGGGTGTGGATTGAGGTTGGGGTGGGTATGGGGTGGCCTGGGGTTGGAATGGGTATGGGTATGGGGTGGCCTGGGATGGGAATGGGTATGGGTATGGGGTGGCCTGGGGTGGGAATGGGTATGGGTATGGGGTGGCCTGGGGTGGGAATGGGTATGGAGTGGCCTGGGGTTGGGGGAAGGGTTGGTATGGGAACTGAGGATGGGGTTGGTATGGGAATTGAGGATGGGGTTGGTATGGGAATTGAGGATGGGGTTGGTATGGGAATTGAGGATGGGGTTGGTATGGGAATTGAGGATGGGGTTGGTATGGGAGGTGGGGTTGGGGTTGTTGTAGTGACGGATGAGGTGTACCTAGGTGTTGTGGTATTGGTGTTATGTTGGGTAGTTCCTGCTGTTGGTGTGGTTGTTCATGTTCCCGTTGAACGGGTTGCTGTTCTCTACCGAGCGAAGTGGGACGTCCTGCCATACTAACTGAGGCCCCCTGTCTGCCCTGTTGGCATGGCGTCGATGTTATTTGTGGGGAAACCCCAGACGGCTCTCCCCACTCTTGGGACGACTCCTCGCAAGACTCCCCACTCATGTCAATAATAGTATCTCTCCAGGGATGGAAAGATACCCTCGACTGCCCAGTCCCATGCCGAACCCGTGAACTCGTCGCTTCAGTCCCACTGACCCCACCTGTGGCGTCAGTTGAGCCACCTGAGCGATTCCCAGTGGTGTCGGAAGAGGTGCTGTCCTCTACACTTCCACTCCCACTGGTCTCTACTGACTGGTCACTGTCTGGGTTAAACATTTCCTGAGGTTTCTGGTGTGCCACGTCTCTTCTAAACTACCCTTTAGTGCACCCTCCACCCGGACTCACTACAACCGTAACCTTATACAAATAAAAAAAATCACAACTCTTTTCCAAGAGAAAACTACGAAATTCCCAAAATAGGGAATACAACGATTTATCGAGAGAATCGCTGAAGTGAATCCAATGAATGAGTGTCTGCCCCGCACTCGTGTCTGACCGTGAAATATCCCGCAGTTCTATTGCTGAAACCTAAGTCCTTTACGTTAAAAAAAATTAAGGAATCTAATTTATATAAAACAATTTAACTGATAACGCAACTAACGCGCAGCACTCGTGATGGATTAATAAAGAATATTTACTGTACTTGAATACTAAACGCGCTTGAAGTGAGCAGCGTGGCCACTGATGACTGATGGAGCGGGACCAGCCGCGCTGAAAAAAACTAAGTCCCGCGCTTTTTCGCTTAAACGCTGAAAAAACAAAATTTTTGTTCTGAAGGAAAATAACTAGTTTTACGTTAATAAACCGCTCTAGCAATTAATATAGACACCTAGGACATATATTTGCTTACCAAAATTGAATTTTTATAAAAAAAACTGCGTTTTTACTCAATTGCTGGACTCTGCCAATTTTTCTGACTCCGAGGGAAAACAATTTCTATCACCCCAAATATCACAAAACTCCTTTAATTCACAAAAATTTGGGTTTCTCGTTCCCAGATATAAATACGTTATTATTTAATACTGACGCTGTAGGCCGAACAATACTGACACATCGGGCGGTTTCAACACTCACTAATTCGAATTTTCGTCAAAATCCGAGATTTTCACCTCAAATGGACTCTGACAAAATTACGACACGATTTTCTCGAAAAATAACTAAATTCGGCAAAAATGTAATTATCACTGTTTAATGCTTACGGACAGAATTACGTCCCTTGCGCGCACTAGAGAGTAATACTGGCCCCAGAATATACACGAAACATGAAAATTTGAATTTCCGCCAAAAAGTCAGATTCTAGCCCAAGCTGGACTTAGAAAATTTTCCACCTACGTTTCTACTGAAAACAGAATTCTAAGTCTAAAAACACAATTCTACCGTCTTACTGGTAAAAACTAGAAAATATCACTCGCATCGACTGGGGAATCCTAATGATACCCAGATCATACACGTGACCCACGAATACAAATTAATTACAGTTAACGACTTTCCGACGTTGACTTAGCCGAAAACTTATCCCGAAATACTTAGAAATATTCCACGGACTCTATTAAACATTTACACGCAACTTACTATCCCTTAAACTCCTTCACTGATCTATCGTGACCAACATATAGCCCTAAGTCCAGAGGGTTAACTACACTCTAGCAACAACGCCTCTGACTTGGACTAATACAACAGGGAATAACAAAACTTAATGTACGCACTTAGCCTAATATGCAAGAAAATGCAAAACACTTGGGAAAAATTTTAACCGGGGATTGAATTTAGGGGAAACAAAAATTAATCACTAGAACAACGCAAATAAAAGGAATTACTTTATAAATTTAAGTATACTTAATTCAAAAATGCACTCGACTTAATCTTATAATTGCTCCTACCGGCTCGCCGTACCACACCTAGCCTAGGGGTCTCGACCATCTAGGTTCCAACAGAGCGACACGCAGCTTTCAGCAACAATTACGACTAGGGACGACTCAACCTCCACTAAGTGTGCGATCACTTAGTTGTTGAATCGCTGCTAGGTAGGTTACTAGTCCGTCCCTCGGAGGCCGCAACGCCCTTCACGGATTACGTTTTTCCTAGCGTTTTGGGTCGTCTAATAACGCCCTCGGACTATCTCCTGGCGTCCCACAGATATATCCGCCCAGACAGCCCACAAGGAACTGCTGTTGAGAGTATGGCGGCTCCCAACACCTCTGAATTAATTGCAATGGGTCGAGTATGGTACCCAGTCCAATCAACTCGGAGCGGTCTCCTATTCAATAAATCTTAACAGCCTAATCTTACTAACTAAACCTTAATCATATCAGCCCGCATGACCCAAGATTCGCCAATCCCCACTCAAACGCACTGTTGTGAGGCGCACTGCTAATCCTGGCCCGCGGCTGTCTCCTTAGCATCCGCGCACGCGTTCGAATGGCTAGACGCGTGAGCCTTTCAACAATTTCAAACAAAATTGTTGAAACCACCGCTGTGCACCATTGTAACATGGGTAGGTTCTCTCTTCTTCTCTTTCCTTCTACTTCTCCCTCTGCCCGTATTCTTACTTTTTATTCTCTACAAGGGACTCCAAAACTTTTACCAAAGCCAACTCCACGCCACGTGGTCCTAAGACGATTGACCGACTTAGGATTCTACACCCAGTATGACGTGACCTAGGCTTTGAGCCAAACCCTAGAGTCGCCTCCGCCGCCACCACCAGACCAGTAACACAGCAATGATCGAGGTCTGGATCGATCATGCGAATTAATCAACCTTGGGGCTTGATCCCCACTATAACCGATGACCTTGAGTGTGGAATAAATTACACGGTAATGATGAATTCCCATTCGATGTTAGAATCGGCGCCCAATCCAACTCTGCCTCGTGTGGACCACGTGACCAGGACAAGTATACACATAAACACATGGAAATAATAAAAATGCCAATTATTAACTAATTAATTTATTAAAAGAAAAACTAAAACAAAATCTAAATATGTTCACTCCCTGTCACTTTAACACTCCCTACTTGACCTGAACGGCAAATGAGAAGACTATCCCTATAATTAACAATAGCAACTATACCTTGGGCAACCAGCTAGATGTTGGGGGCTGGTCTTGGGAGAGGTAAGATGGGGTGACCTCTCCCAGTAGATCTGGAGTCCACACTGATCTGTCCTCGTCTGGTCTAGCCCAGACTAGAGCATTGTATTGTTCCGCATAGACTAAGTTTTACCAAGTTACTTAGCCAGGTTTAAGTTATAACAATTAATCTCTGTTGTACTTAATTGATCCAGACTGGTTGAATTATTTTACTGAAATTAAATTACACAAACATCTAACGGCAGAGCTGTTCCCGATCCCCAAAATGGTTAATTGAACTTTGAGAAATAGTAGACATGTCAACCCTGATGACCTATGACCACCGGTCACTCCGCCTTACAACTTAGATCTGATTCGTGACGTCACTGATGGTGACTTAAACTCAATAATTAGAATACTCTTGATATTGTACCCAGTACTATTATACAATACAATTTTAATACAAAATGAATAAAGGCTAATTTCTCTAAATTACTGAATACTATAGGATGGTTCATTATACAAAACTATGAACAAAGATGCCCGCCATTTGTGACTCAGACCTGCTAATCCCCAGGGGAATGTGCGTTGAGAGGTCAGGTCCCTACCACGAAACTTCTGGAACCTTCTGGAATAATTCTTACAACAGCCTAGTTTGTTACACTATGCCCAAGATTACTATCCAAGTGCCGGCGGTGGGGTGGTTCAAATAGCCTCGGCTATCACCTCATTATGTCCGGTCGTGATGGTCAAGTGGATTAAGGCGTCTTGTACATACCAGTTGCGTTGCTCCTGGGAGTATGGGTTCGAGTCACTTCTGGGGTGTGAGTTTTCAGTTGCATATTGTCCTGGGGACCATTCAGGCTTGTTCGCATTTGTGTTCCTCACGTGTGCCCCAAAGAATGAGGTGATTTGGTAAAATGCTATGCCCAAGATTACTATCCGAGTGCCGGCGGTGGGGTGGTTCAAATAGCCTCGGCTATCACCTCATTATGTCCGGTCGTGATGGTCAAGTGGATTAAGGCGTCTTGTACATACCAGTTGCGTTGCTCCTGGGAGTATGGGTTCGAGTCACTTCTGGGGTGTGAGTTTTCAGTTGCATATTGTCCTGGGGACCATTCAGGCTTGTTCGCATTTGTGTTCCTCACGTGTGCCCCAAAGAATGAGGTGATTTGGTAAAATGCTATGCCCAAGATTACTATCCGAGTGCCGGCGGTGGGGTGGTTCAAATAGCCTCGGCTATCACCTCATTATGTCCGGTCGTGATGGTCAAGTGGATTAAGGCATCTTGTACATACCAGTTGCGTTGCTCCTGGGAGTATGGGTTCGAGTCAATTCTGGGGTGTGAGTTTTCAGTTGCATATTGTCCTGGGGACCATTCAGGCTTTTTCGCATTTGTGTTCCTCACGTGTACCCCAAAGAATGAGGTGATTTGGTAAAATGCTATGCCCAAGATTACTATCCGAGTGCCGGCGGTGGGGTGGTTCAAATAGCCTCGGCTATCACCTCATTATGTCCGGTCGTGATGGTCAAGTGGATTAAGGCGTCTTGTACATACCAGTTGCGTTGCTCCTGGGAGTATGGGTTCGAGTCACTTCTGGGGTGTGAGTTTTCAGTTATATTATATATATATATATATATATATATATATATATATATATATATATATATATATATATATATATATATATATATTTTATTAAATATGACCGAAAAAGTAAGATTAATAATTCTAACACGAATTTTCTCAATCTTTCGTACATTATGCTTCACTGTTGGAGGTAAATCAAAAATCACTTCTCCAAAATTCATTTTTATTTCTAGTCTGACGCGACACGGGCGCGTTTCGTAAAACTTATTACATTTTCAAAGACTTCACAAATACACAACTGATTAGAACTTGCGTTTCCCTGATTTTATATCTACATTTGAGTGAGGTGGGAAGGGCGATGTGGCATTACATTTGAGTAAGGTGGGAAGGATGATGTGGCATTAGAGGATATTAATAGGGTATTAAAAGTATCAACACAAGACAGAACACGAAACAATGGATATTGAATAGAAGTGTTTGTAGAAAGCCTATTGGTCCATATTTCTTGATGCTTCTATATTGGAGCGGAGTCTTGAGGTGGGTAGAATATAGTTGTGCAATAATTGGCTGTTGATTGCTGGTGTTGACTTCTTGATGTGTAGTGCCTCGCAAACGTCGAGCCGCCTGCTATCGCTGTATCTATCGATGATTTCTGTGTTGTTTACTAGGATTTCTCTGGCGATGGTTTGGTTATGGGAAGAGATTATATGTTCCTTAATGGAGCCCTGTTGTTTATGCATCGTTAAACGCCTAGAAAGAGATGTTGTTGTCTTGCCTATATACTGGGTTTTTTGGAGCTTACAGTCCCCAAGTGGGCATTTGAAGGCATAGACGACGTTAGTCTCTTTTAAAGCGTTCTGTTTCGTGTCTGGAGAGTTTCTCATGAGTAGGCTGGCCGTTTTTCTGGTTTTATAGTAAATCGTCAGTTGTATCCTCTGATTTTTGTCTGTAGGGATAACGTTTCTATTAACAATATCTTTCAGGACCCTTTCCTCTGTTTTATGAGCTGTGGAAAAGAAGTTCCTGTAAAATAGTCTAATAGGGGGTATAGGTGTTGTGTTAGTTGTCTCTTCGGAGGTTGCATGGCTTTTCACTTTCCTTCTTATGATGTCTTCGATGAAACCATTGGAGAAGCCGTTATTGACTAGAACCTGCCTTACCCTACAGAGTTCTTCGTCGACTTGCTTCCATTCTGAGCTGTGGCTGAGAGCACGGTCGACGTATGCGTTAACAACACTCCTCTTGTACCTGTCAGGGCAGTCGCTGTTGGCATTTAGGCACATTCCTATGTTTGTTTCCTTTGTGTAGACTGCAGTGTGGAAACCTCCGCCCTTTTCCATGACTGTTACATCTAGAAAAGGCAGCTTCCCATCCTTTTCCGTCTCGTAAGTGAAACGCAGCACGGAACTCTGCTCAAATGCCTCCTTCAGCTCCTGCAGATGTCTGACATCAGGTACCTGTGTAAAAATGTCGTCAACATACCTGCAGTATATGGCCGGTTTCAAGTTCATGTCGACTAAGACTTTTTGCTCGATGGTACCCATGTAGAAGTTTGCAAACAGGACACCTAGGGGAGAACCCATAGCGACCCCATCTACTTGCTTATACATGTGCCCATCCGGGCTCAAGAAGGGTGCCTCTTTAGTACAAGCTTGGAGTAGTTTCCTCAGAATACTTTCTGGCATGTCAAGAGGAGTACAGGCTGGATCACGATACACTCTGTCGGCTATCATTCCGATTGTCTCGTCCACAGGTACGGAATGATAGCCGACAGAGTGTATCGTGATCCAGCCTGTACTCCTCTTGACATGCCAGAAAGTATTCTGAGGAAACTACTCCAAGCTTGTACTAAAGAGGCACCCTTCTTGAGCCCGGATGGGCACATGTATAAGCAAGTAGATGGGGTCGCTATGGGTTCTCCCCTAGGTGTCCTGTTTGCAAACTTCTACATGGGTACCATCGAGCAAAAAGTCTTAGTCGACATGAACTTGAAACCGGCCATATACTGCAGGTATGTTGACGACATTTTTACACAGGTACCTGATGTCAGACATCTGCAGGAGCTGAAGGAGGCATTTGAGCAGAGTTCCGTGCTGCGTTTCACTTACGAGACGGAAAAGGATGGGAAGCTGCCTTTTCTAGATGTAACAGTCATGGAAAAGGGCGGAGGTTTCCACACTGCAGTCTACACAAAGGAAACAAACATAGGAATGTGCCTAAATGCCAACAGCGACTGCCCTGACAGGTACAAGAGGAGTGTTGTTAACGCATACGTCGACCGTGCTCTCAGCCACAGCTCAGAATGGAAGCAAGTCGACGAAGAACTCTGTAGGGTAAGGCAGGTTCTAGTCAATAACGGCTTCTCCAATGGTTTCATCGAAGACATCATAAGAAGGAAAGTGAAAAGCCATGCAACCTCCGAAGAGACAACTAACACAACACCTATACCCCCTATTAGACTATTTTACAGGAACTTCTTTTCCACAGCTCATAAAACAGAGGAAAGGGTCCTGAAAGATATTGTTAATAGAAACGTTATCCCTACAGACAAAAATCAGAGGATACAACTGACGATTTACTATAAAACCAGAAAAACGGCCAGCCTACTCATGAGAAACTCTCCAGACACGAAACAGAACGCTTTAAAAGAGACTAACGTCGTCTATGCCTTCAAATGCCCACTTGGGGACTGTAAGCTCCAAAAAACCCAGTATATAGGCAAGACAACAACATCTCTTTCTAGGCGTTTAACGATGCATAAACAACAGGGCTCCATTAAGGAACATATAATCTCTTCCCATAACCAAACCATCGCCAGAGAAATCCTAGTAAACAACACAGAAATCATCGATAGATACAGCGATAGCAGGCGGCTCGACGTTTGCGAGGCACTACACATCAAGAAGTCAACACCAGCAATCAACAGCCAATTATTGCACAACTATATTCTACCCACCTCAAGACTCCGCTCCAATATAGAAGCATCAAGAAATATGGACCAATAGGCTTTCTACAAACACTTCTATTCAATATCCATTGTTTCGTGTTCTGTCTTGTGTTGATACTTTTAATACCCTATTAATATCCTCTAATGCCACATCATCCTTCCCACCTTACTCAAATGTAATGCCACATCGCCCTTCCCACCTCACTCAAATGTAGATATAAAATCAGGGAAACGCAAGTTCTAATCAGTTGTGTATTTGTGAAGTCTTTGAAAATGTAATAAGTTTTACGAAACGCGCCCGTGTCGCGTCAGACTAGAAATAAAAATGAATTTTGGAGAAGTGATTTTTGATTTACCTCCAACAGTGAAGCATAATGTACGAAAGATTGAGAAAATTCGTGTTAGAATTATTAATCTTACTTTTTCGGTCATATTTAATAAAATATGTCTACAGGAAAGACTGCTACCAAAATATACTAATATATATATATATATATATATATATATATATATATATATATATATATAACTGAAAACTCACACCCCAGAAGTGACTCGAACCCATACTCCCACAACTGGTATGTACAGGGACGCCTTAATCCGCTTGACCATCACGACCGGACAAAAGGAAGTGATAGCCGAGGCTATATGAACCACTTCCCCGCCGGCACTCGGATGGTAATCTTGGGCATAGCATTTTATCAAATCACCTCATTCTTTGGGGCACACGTGAGGAACACAAATGCAAACAAGCCTGAATGGTCCCCAGGACTATATACAACTGAAAACTCACACCCCAGAAGTGACTCGAACCCATACTCCCACAACTGGTATGTACAGGGACGCCTTAATCCGCTTGACCATCACGACCGGACAAAAGGAAGTGATAGCCGAGGCTATATGAACCACTTCCCCGCCGGCACTCGGATGGTAATCTTGGGCATAGCATTTTATCAAATCACCTCATTCTTTGGGGCACACGTGAGGAACACAAATGCAAACAAGCCTGAATGGTCCCCAGGACTATATACAACTGAAAACTCACACCCCAGAAGTGACTCGAACCCATACTCCCACAACTGGTATGTACAGGGACGCCTTAATCCGCTTGACCATCACGACCGGACAAAAGGAAGTGATAGCCGAGGCTATATGAACCACTTCCCCGCCGGCACTCGGATGGTAATCTTGGGCATAGCATTTTATCAAATCACCTCATTCTTTGGGGCACACGTGAGGAACACAAATGCAAACAAGCCTGAATGGTCCCCAGGACTATATACAACTGAAAACTCACACCCCAGAAGTGACTCGAACCCATACTCCCACAACTGGTATGTACAGGGACGCCTTAATCCGCTTGACCATCACGACCGGACAAAAGGAAGTGATAGCCGAGGCTATATGAACCACTTCCCCGCCGGCACTCGGATGGTAATCTTGGGCATAGCATTTTATCAAATCACCTCATTCTTTGGGGCACACGTGAGGAACACAAATGCAAACAAGCCTGAATGGTCCCCAGGACTATATACAACTGAAAACTCACACCCCAGAAGTGACTCGAACCCATACTCCCACAAGTGGTATGTACAGGGACGCCTTAATCCGCTTGACCATCACGACCGGACAAAAGGAAGTGATAGCCGAGGCTATATGAACCACTTCCCCGCCGGCACTCGGATGGTAATCTTGGGCATAGCATTTTATCAAATCACCTCATTCTTTGGGGCACACGTGAGGAACACAAATGCAAACAAGCCTGAATGGTCCCCAGGACTATATACAACTGAAAACTCACACCCCAGAAGTGACTCGAACCCATACTCCCACAACTGGTATGTACAGGGACGCCTTAATCCGCTTGACCATCACGACCGGACAAAAGGAAGTGATAGCCGAGGCTATATGAACCACTTCCCCGCCGGCACTCGGATGGTAATCTTGGGCATAGCATTTTATCAAATCACCTCATTCTTTGGGGCACACGTGAGGAACACAAATGCAAACAAGCCTGAATGGTCCCCAGGACTATATACAACTGAAAACTCACACCCCAGAAGTGACTCGAACCCATACTCCCACAACTGGTATGTACAGGGACGCCTTAATCCGCTTGACCATCACGACCGGACAAAAGGAAGTGATAGCCGAGGCTATATGAACCACTTCCCCGCCGGCACTCGGATGGTAATCTTGGGCATAGCATTTTATCAAATCACCTCATTCTTTGGGGCACACGTGAGGAACACAAATGCAAACAAGCCTGAATGGTCCCCAGGACTATATACAACTGAAAACTCACACCCCAGAAGTGACTCGAACCCATACTCCCACAACTGGTATGTACAGGGACGCCTTAATCCGCTTGACCATCACGACCGGACAAAAGGAAGTGATAGCCGAGGCTATATGAACCACTTCCCCGCCGGCACTCGGATGGTAATCTTGGGCATAGCATTTTATCAAATCACCTCATTCTTTGGGGCACACGTGAGGAACACAAATGCAAACAAGCCTGAATGGTCCCCAGGACTATATACAACTGAAAACTCACACCCCAGAAGTGACTCGAACCAATACTCCCACAACTGGTATGTACAGGGACGCCTTAATCCGCTTGACCATCACGACCGGACAAAAGGAAGTGATAGCCGAGGCTATATGAACCACTTCCCCGCCGGCACTCGGATGGTAATCTTGGGCATAGCATTTTATCAAATCACCTCATTCTTTGGGGCACACGTGAGGAACACAAATGCAAACAAGCCTGAATGGTCCCCAGGACTATATACAACTGAAAACTCACACCCCAGAAGTGACTCGAACCCATACTCCCACAACTGGTATGTACTGGGACGCCTTAATCCGCTTGACCATCACGACCGGACAAAAGGAAGTGATAGCCGAGGCTATATGAACCACTTCCCCGCCGGCACTCGGATGGTAATCTTGGGCATAGCATTTTATCAAATCACCTCATTCTTTGGGGCACACGTGAGGAACACAAATGCAAACAAGCCTGAATGGTCCCCAGGACTATATACAACTGAAAACTCACACCCCAGAAGTGACTCGAACCCATACTCCCACAACTGGTATGTACAGGGACGCCTTAATCCGCTTGACCATCACGACCGGACAAAAGGAAGTGATAGCCGAGGCTATATGAACCACTTCCCCGCCGGCACTCGGATGGTAATCTTGGGCATAGCATTTTATCAAATCACCTCATTCTTTGGGGCACACGTGAGGAACACAAATGCAAACAAGCCTGAATGGTCCCCAGGACTATATACAACTGAAAACTCACACCCCAGAAGTGACTCGAACCCATACTCCCACAACTGGTATGTACAGGGACGCCTTAATCCGCTTGACCATCACGACCGGACAAAAGGAAGTGATAGCCGAGGCTATATGAACCACTTCCCCGCCGGCACTCGGATGGTAATCTTGGGCATAGCATTTTATCAAATCACCTCATTCTTTGGGGCACACGTGAGGAACACAAATGCAAACAAGCCTGAATGGTCCCCAGGACTATATACAACTGAAAACTCACACCCCAGAAGTGACTCGAACCCATACTCCCACAACTGGTATGTACAGGGACGCCTTAATCCGCTTGACCATCACGACCGGACAAAAGGAAGTGATAGCCGAGGCTATATGAACCACTTCCCCGCCGGCACTCGGATGGTAATCTTGGGCATAGCATTTTATCAAATCACCTCATTTGAGTCCGGGCTCCGTCGTGCTGCTCTGCTCTGCCCTGTCCTGTTCTGCCCTGCTCTGCTCTGCTCTGTCATGTTCTGCCCAACTCAGCCCTTCTCCTTCCAGTGCCCCACAGTACTAGGAACGCCGTACATTGACTAGGCAGGAAAGCTTACATTGATTAGGTATGAAAGCTATAGTGATAGAACTCTCTTTTCCTGGATGCATGAAATGGAGTTAGGGAACGTTCTCCGGGTGCAAGAGTGGAAGACATAGTGGTTAAAATAAGGAATATAGGGTTAGTGAATCAGCTCAGTATTTTCCTCTCTGTACTTGGAAACTATATTTCTAATGCTGTGATCGAGGGGTAGTTGGAAAATTATAAAGTTGCACTAGATATGATAAGGAATCAGTAAAGGTCTCGGTCATGTGTGGCGTTCTCCCAAGGTTAAAAGTTGACAGCCAGCAGATGTCGAGTGTGACTGATAAGAACTCAGTGTCTTGAAAAGTATTGTATGAATAATACAATATCATTCATGTATTACTGGTACTCTTACATTGGCAAGCTCACCATGTATGCAAGAGATGGCGTTCATCTCTCTAACGAGGTGATGAGAGGAATACAAACTCATTGCAGGAAATTGTGTGAGAATTTAAAGGTTTATTAGCTATATGGATATAAATAACTGCAAAATAAGGAAACCTTAAAAAGAGGTTAAAATATGGTTTTTACCCATCGATAAGAAATAATGCACAATTCCTAATAAGGAGATAAAATAGTAATGTCAACAGCAATACTATACAAAGTATAAAAATGTGAGGAATAAGAAGGATGATCTCAGAGTAATTTTGCCTACCGAAAAATTTACGATAATACCCCTCACTGAAACCTGACTGAATACTCAAGAGACCTACTGGGCGAATACCAGCTCCGTGGATATAAGTTCTTTTATGTTGACAGAGCTGCTATGAAAAAAGGTGGTATTGTTATCAATCTCTTGCAAGTGTAAAATCTTTTTGTGTATTGTAACACTGTATCACGTTATGTAAGGTCACACTGAACACTTTTATGGTATAATGTTATAGTGTGTGTTTTGTTATATAGTGTCACATTATATGTTGTTGTGTAATACGGCATTCTATGTTGTCGGGTAAAACTACATAGTACCAAGTTATGTTGTCTCACATTGAATCTTGTGGTGCAGTACCAAACTGTACTCACCAGTTGTGCTTGCGGAGGTTGAGCTTCGGCTCCTTGGTTCCGCCTCTCAACCGTCAATCAGCAGGTGTACAGGTTTCTGAGCTTATTGGGCTCTATCATATCTACATTTGAAACTGTGTTTGGAGTCTTCCTCCACCACATCACTACCTAATACATTCCATTTATTAACTACTCTGACAATAAAAAGATTATTTCTAATGTCTTCATGGCTCATTTGACTCTCCATTTCCACCTGTGTCACCTAGTGTGTGTTCCCCTTGTGTTAAAAATACTGTCTTTGTCTACTTTTTTAATTCCTCTGAGAATCAAGTATGTATTGATCATGTCCCCCCTAACTCCCCTGTCTTCCAGGTACGTGAGGTTTAATTCCAGTAGTCTCTCCTCATAGCTCATGTCCCTCAGTTCGGGCACTAGTCTGGTGGCAAACCTCTGAACCTTCTCTAATTTAGTTTTATGTTTGATGAGATATGGACTCCACGCTGGAGCTGCATACTCCAGGATTGGTCTGAGACACGTGACATAAAAGATTCTGAATGATACCTTACACAAGTTTCTAAAAGCCGTTCTTATGTTGGCCAACCTGGCATATGCCGATTATGTTATCCTCTTGATGTGGGCTTCAGGGAACAGGTCTAGAGTAATATCAGCCCACCAAGTCTCTCTCTCTCTCTCTCTCTCTCACTCTCTCTCTCACTCTCTCTCTCTCTCTCTCTCTCTCTCTCTCTCTCTCTCTCTCTCTCTCTCTCTCTCTCTCTCTCTCTCTCTCTCTCTCTCTCTCTCTCTCTCTCTCTCTCTCTCTCACTCTCTCTCTCTCATTCTCTCTCTCTCTCTCTCTCTCTCTCTCTCTCTCTCTCTCTCTCTCTCTCTCTCTCTCTCTCTCTCTCTCTCTCTCTCTCTCTCTATCTCTCTCACTCTCTCTCTCTCACTCTCTCTCTCTCTCTCTCTCTCTCTCTCTCTCTCTCTCTCTCTCTCTCTCTCTCTCTCTCTCTCTCTCTCTCTCTCTCTCTCTCTCTCTCTCTCTCTCTCTCTCTCTCTCTCTCACTCTCTCTCTGTCGCTCACTCTCTCTCTCTCTCTCTCTCTCTCACTCTCTCTCTCTCACTCTCTCTCTCTCTCTCTGTAAATAATGTATTGTACTGCATTATCAATCGACTTGATAATGGTCCAGTATGGATCGAAACGTCGTCGTCTATTTAATTTCTAGAGTGAGGTTTGGTCAACATTCTTCAGCCAAGTTATTGTGAATCCTCGTCTGCATAATATATTGTAATTATATGTAAACTCTTATAAATGTACAACTAAATATGAATAAAGTTTTTTATTTTATTTGATTTTACTTCTCCTCGTGCTTTACTGCACCCTTAGCGTTATTACTGCCACATTAAGGACAACTTTTGATTATAAATACTACTTCAGCTATTGCTATACTGCGACATTGCTATCATAATGGCTTTCTGCTTTCTCCTGATAGTTACAGTATCATACATTACCATATAAATAACCCATCATAACAATTATTCCGTAGCCTATTGGTAACGTACCGCTCTCTCATCTACCAACGAATATATTTAACTACACTCTCCACAGCACCTTCCATTCTTCAGAGCTTTAAGGTCACTCTCAAGCTCATTGAGTCGAGCTACAAGAAGTAATTCGTCGCTACATACCTCTCTCATTCGTTTATAGACAATCCCTTTCTTATGTTCTCTCTCTCACTCTTGTTCTTAAATCCTTCACACTACTTCACTCTTCGCTCTCACTTCCTCTCACTCTTGTTTCTTTAAAACCTAAACCATCAATATCAGTCACTACAGCTCCTTGCATTCCTCTCAAACGCTCAAACACAACCAACTCAACAAACATTGCTGAGTATAATTTCTTAGAAAATTCATTTTCAGCAGTTTAGTCGTTCAAAAATATAATTTTTCTAAAGTTAAAGGTTAATTTAGTACATCACTTTAGTGATGTTGTGAGCACTCGAGAGGACAGGGTGATGAGAGCCTGTCCTTTAAAAGATACTCAATATATTGCATTCGTTTGTGTTGTTTGGACATTTTTCTTCCTTGGCGCTGTGATTATCTAATTCCAGAGGAGCTCGTCATGTTTTGACAGGTGTCGTGAGTATAAGCATAAAAAACGTGAACATTTGTGTGCGGAAACTTGTCATAGTACCCCATTTTTGACAGTTTGGGATTATAGAAAACGGTGTATTATTTGAGAGAACGGGTTGAGATATGATCTATTAAAAAGGGGAAAAATATGTCTGGCCACATGGTGCTTCTCAGTCTTGTAAGAGATAGTCGAAAGGGTCGCTGAGAGCTCGTTGCCTTCACTACCTCCATTACTAATATTATTGGTTCCTTTACCTACACCACAGAGGACGAAAGAAGTACAGAGGTTTACTGCACCCATAATGAACCAAACTACAAGTTCCGAAGCAATATCCCTACAAAGTATTACCGCAAACATGATAATTAGATCATTCACCATTTGGGTTGCCCCGCCAACTTTATCTCAAATCTTTTCTCTGAAGTTTTGCTAAAGACTGAGAAACAACAGGCCTTATCCATCTCGTCCTTCTAATAGAGTGTTGCATTTTGACGTATACTTTACCAACGGCCAAAAGTCGACGTACTAGAAAATGATAGCAGCTCGCGAAATTGACATAATGTCCCCTTTTGTGTTTTGGGTCCTCTAGTAAGTTAAGATAAAGACACTTCAGTACAACAGCTTCTTGACGTTAGGAAACCTTAGGACAGGCTGAGGTATCACCCAGCGAGACAAGGTGCACCGGCCAGGTCTCACCAGTCTCTGAAGCCAATAATCTGGACCTACTGCGCTGAGTCACCAAGAAGTAGGGTCGAAGGACTACCTTTTCTGGTGTTTGCTGTCCGAGACGGAGGAGTACAGAACTCTCTTGGATACTCCCGGTTTAGATTAGTGCATGGCTAAGAGTATTAATTAAGGTATTATGCATTCAAGTATTTAGATATTATCTTCTCTAGAGCTCCTTGGAGTATTGTTCATCGTGTTATGAAATGCAGATAAGGTCGTGATGGGTTGATTAATGTCGTAAAAAATATGTTATTATCGTGTAATCTTATGTAACTGTATTTTTTGGTAATATAAAATACGTAAATCAGCAGCATTGAAGCCAATTGAAATTATTAGTATATTGAAAGACTATGGTCGAGGTAATAACGCTTGATGAAAATTTGAAGAAAAGTTATTTTGTAGTCCGTTAGCGTAAAGGCAGTGTTACCCTCAGAATACATCTTCTGATAAGGAGTTCTTTGTGTTTACCACTTGATTAAAGAAAACGTATTTTTCTTCAATAGACTGATACCGTTGGCTTACAGCCCGAAAGACCCTTGACATTCATGGCATTATGATCCCACGATCGTCGTCGCCCCTAAATCAACACAACATTCATGGCAGTGTGAGTGTTGTGGGAACACTCAGTGTCACGTACATCCCCTATTAAGGCAGTAACATCAGGAGTTTGCCCATTATATCATCAAAATCTCGGAGCCCTGTCTTGTTATGGGAGATTTTAATGTCTGACATTCGTATTGGTGGCCGGGACATCCGACTCACGTTCATCACTCTTCTGACCACACCCTCGTCCGCTTCCTCCACGACTTCTCAGACCTCACATTGTTACGCAAATGAATTTGAAGATTAAAACAGGTCCACGATCTGTGGGCCTGTTATCGGAAGGCGTCCTGCGTCACGCCCGGGCCACGAACAGACTGAGGTGAATTATCTTGGAATATGGGTAACGAAGCTAGGAGAAAAGGTTCTCAGCATTTCCACCTTCTGGCTTGTCAGGTCTAAGGCACTAATGTACTCCCTTAAAACAAGTCCTGGTGGACCCCCGAATGCCGGCAAGCGGTATAAGCAATGAAACAGGTTCAGCAGACCGAATTCCAGAAGTAACCAGGTCAGCCTATAAGCAAAACGTTAGGCATAGTCGCGGTGCTTGTTTACACAAGATGACAAACTCTTATCATGGCCTTCATTCCTTCATGATATGCTTGCGGGAAAATCACCTTGGGAGGAAAAAGCTGCATTTTTTTTAGATGATTACAAAACTTTAAACTTATCATCTGGATTGTCCATCGACCCTTGGCACTGGGATTGTTGCTAGGAGGGTCCTGCATTACCGGGGGGCTCGACTGACATTTATGATCAGAGAATTGGAGGAGACACTGACGCTCATCTGGACTGGCACGGCATCCGGCATGGACGGCCTACCGAACAAATTCCTTCTTCGAACACCGATGCCTATACGAACCCTTCTTCTGGCCTTATAAAACTCTCTTACCGTCTCTTCAGCTGTCTGGCTTTGGAAAACCAGTAAAGCAATTTGCCCAACAATGTTTGCTGGAATACTCCGGCCTCCTGTCAAAGAGCTTCTGTGGATTACACCAGAAGAGGAACACGGCGAACTGTCTCTTCATTGTAGAACATCGTATTATGACTTTGTCTTTAATGACCAGTGTTCACTTAGTGGCATTTATGGACATGAAAGTTTAACTCTTGACTCTTGAAATGAAATTCTATTCAGCGGTTCTCCAAGAACTACCTCGATGGGCACTGTTTCTTCATGGAAGTATGACCCTTACCTGGGCCCCCAAATCACTCGTGGGATCCTACAGGGTGTGATCCTCAGTCCATTATTATTTAATATTCTTTCGGATCTATCAAGTGTAGTGACCTTAAATGGAGAGGTCACCATCCTAAAAAAGGCACAACGCGGTCTGCAATAGACAGGCACAGTCATCGGAAGGACTTCACTATCAACCTGGGAAAAGTAAGAACTGGGTGCTTCCCCAGGACTCATCTGCCCGCCAAGCCGTTGTAGACCCCAATATGGCGCTCAGTTTGACATCCTCCAGACAAGTATGCTAACAACGACTGGAAGTAATGCATTGCCATAAGGCTCCAGGGTGGAGTGAAACGTTGCTTGGGTCCTGTCAGATGGCGGCAACATGGATGCGTTCACGACGAGGAGGCACGAACAGCAAAATATTATTTTGTCATAATTTTGTTTTGGTGTATTCAAATATTTTTATTTTTTTCTTCCGGGATATTCTGAGGGTAAATGCCATTTTCATAACCTATAACAATCATACTATCGGTAATAGAATTTGTTGCATTTGTTTTTCCGATGCACCGGATAATGCCGCCCTGGCTGGGCTATATAAGAAATAAATGTAAAATGTTTGAAATGCGGCAAACTCGCATCTCGGGACTGTCTTTGAAGCATTAGTAATAAAACATCTAATTTTATTGATAAACTTTTCCTTGCCCTTGTTAGGTTTCAGTTAGATTTTTAGTTCAGTTTTAGATACCACAATACTGACTGGACATTACTCTCTGAGCAAATCAATAGGAGCAATGAGGAGGATTCGAACCTGTACACTTGGTACTCCAAAGCCAGCACCCTATACCACTACACCACAACATGGTCAAACAACAATGGAACCTTTAAACGGTCTCTTGATCATGTACAGAAAAGGATAATCCCAAGACTTATAATCCCAAGATAATAATAATAAATTAATCCCAAGAATTAGAAAACGTCCTTATGTTGAGATATAATGCAAGCGTTATTTACATTGTTTAGGAACCCGAAGAATAAACAGTGACATGACTGAAGTGTACAAATGGGGGTGGGAAGGGGGAGGGAGAGGAAGGTGTAACAGTTAGGATATTAACGGGGATATATCATTAATATCCCTGAATATGTCAGGAATATTAACACGAAATAATCCATACAAACTGGATACGTTTAAATTAGGGTAAACAGTGGTTTGGAAACAGAGTTGTTGATTTCCGGAACAGATTACTGGGTAACATAATAGACGCAGGGTAGCTGGATTATTTAAAGCAAAGGTTAGACATATATATGAATGAGTTTACGTGGCTATATATATGAGCTGTCTTGGAGGGGTCAAAGGGCCTTCTGCAGGTTCTGCAATTCTTATGTTCTTATGCTCGAATTGGAAAAAAGGCTTTGCAGTTTTTGTTATCATGTTGCTTCATGTGCTTGCAAACTTATTTTCAGCTTGTACATATAACTTTTTCCATGCAATTGTGATTTGAAAAACTCCAATATGAATATATATATATTTATTTTACATATTCTGTAATATGTAATATTTACATATAACTCGGAAATTCTGCACCTGTCACTGAGATAATGATTAAGACGCCTTTGGTAAGTTATAACAGATTGAGAGTGTTGTTGTTGTTGTGTTGATTTAGGGGCGACGACGATAGATTGAGGGTGAACATGTTGCTATGCATCACTTCCACATACGAGGCAGCTGCTATTTATATCCTCAAAAATTAATTTAAATATGTATGTCTAACCTGAGCTTGAAACATTCCAGTGATTCCACAATTTATTTCATATATTTTTGTCGACATTATTCCCAAGCCAGTATTTACCCCAGGCCTTTTCTGAATCAAAATTTATCCAATGTGTTTTTAAGCAAATGTGAAGAACCCTCTCACCCTATGATCCAACTTGGCAAGCGGCAGTTTGCTAAACTTTGTTTCTAGAATAACGCCTCATCTCCTCCTTATAAAAAACTCGTCTTTAAGAATGTTTAAAATTCATATCAAGTTACAGAAAATACATTTTCCGATTATAGGAGAAAATAGAAAAGAAAAGATCTAGATGCTAAACTTTAGGCTTAATAGCATACGTACCATGTGTATTGGCATTTACCTTTCCATTGGATAATTTCAGCAACGTGGAAAGAGGGGGGGGGGTGCTGAATGGGTAACAGTTCCTCCATATCTACCTACCCAGGCTTTGCGCCCTGGAGAGGACACATCAGCCTCGCCTCACAGCTTCGAACCAACACGGGAAGCGACAGTCTACCGGTTTTAAGTCTTCTACTCGATTGGCGGTTTTTGATGTATCAGCTGAATGCCTACCACATGCGCTGCCTTCGACACATCTTGGACATCACCTGGCAGGACAAGGTGACAAACAACAGCGTCGTAAGGAGAGCTAGAATCACCAGCATGTACACAATGCTGAAGCAGAGATGAATGCGCTGGCTCGGGCACGTGGAGGGAATGGGCGACAACAGGATCCTCCTAGGATCTCCTGTATGGAGAGCTGACGCAGGTAAAGCATCCAACAGGCAAACCGCAGCTACTGTACAAAGATGTAAGCAAGAGGGACCTGAAAGCCATGGACCTCGACCTTGTTACGGGGGAAACACTGGCCGCAGACCGTTCAGCCTGGTGGCAATCTGTTCACAGAGGTCTCTCCAAGTTCGAAGAGTCACTTGCCAAGAAATCAGAGGCAAAGAAACAGAGAAGGAAAGCCGGTAGCCATGAAGACAGACCATAATCAGACTTTGATTGTGCTCAGTGTGGGATGGACTGCCACTCTCGGATTGGCCTCAACACTCACACCAGACGCTGCACCAGGACTGACAACCAGAGCGCAACTCCATAGTCTCCCGAGACTGTAGGATGCCTACTACTACCTGTGTTGTTGGGCAGAACTACACAGTACCATGTTATGTTGTCTCAAATTGAGTCTTGTGGTGTAGCACCAAACTTTTTATTGTGGAGTGCATATTGTGCCTTGTGTAGTGTTACATAGATCTTTTCGCGTAGTGTGTTTTTGGTACCATCATGTCACGTGACATTGAGTTTTGTCGCCTAATGTCGTGTTGTATTTTGTTACGCCACTAAGCACTGCCTCTTGCAGCTCAGTGTCGTATTGTACGTGGACGCGTTGTGTAGTACAGAACCGTATAGACATATGAACAAATACTGAGGCTGAAAGATGGATTCGAATATACGTATCCGAACCCAGGCACGCGCACTACCGTCTAGACCAGGCCTGCACAACTTGTAAAATAAGACGGGACCAAAATTGCTCGAAGGAAACCAGATTTGGGAAGCGATTGATAAACACCATTTATCCAATAACATTAATATTGATTCAATATTATTGGTATCAGACAATGTAATCAATATTATTGATAATAATAATAATAATAATAATAATAATAATAATAATAATAATAACAATAATAATAATTAATAATGATAATAATAATAATAATAATAAATAATTTAGATTTTCATATAATATTACAATTTAAAACATAATTATATTGAAAATTACACATTTGAAACAAAATTGCTTCTATAAAATACTTTAATCCAAAATATTTTATTTCAAAATCATCTTATGAACCCAATGAGAGGAATAACGCCTTTCAAGCAACAAGCTTTTTGGGTTCTTGGCTCATATTTGTAGTAGACGTCTTAATGATCATTAGTCGGAGAAGAACGTTATTTGTATTTTTCATATTCATGATAGAGAATATTCCAGCCCATCCTCCTGTTTTGGTAGTACTTATAGTAACGATGAGGACCACAGTATATATATATCGACGTACAACGAAATTAGGAAGTAGAAATCGGCACTAATGAATTGAACAAACCGGATAATGCCTATTTATGTTGCAAAGTGTCTACTTATGTTGTAAAGACAATCTAAACTAACCTAACCTTCCTAGGTCTAATACACGATTTCTGAGGCTTAATTTAGTACACACATGTGCTATACTAAGAGTAGGAGTATTTACGTTTGTTTTTAGCTTAATTTTTTTCGATTCTATAAAATGAATAGTACAAAGTTCTACTATTTAATTGCTTAGAACGGCAACCTTTGTACTATGCTGCAAAAAAGACTATTTAAACAGGAGAACTGGCCGTTCTCACAAATGTAGGTTCTGCTAAAAATGTTGAGCGTTTCAAGTATAACTTTAATGAAATCTTAATATTTTTCACTGTCCAGACATCTATGGAATTCTTGAACACTGCTTTCTCGCCACTTATTTCTGTAATCTGGCTAACACTGATGATCAGTAACGTTCAACTGTAATTGGAATGGCAAGTCTGTTGGATTCATAACAAAAGGGATCTTCAATAACTTTGGTTGAGTGTCTTTTTTTCCGTACACAAAGTAAGCTTACTGTCATTTTTTTCAATTGAATCATATTTTTCAGAGCATATATGTCTCCTAGGTCGCTGTGTTGTGCTGGGGGGCGTGCTGAGCTCAAGTGGGAAAGTGACACATATCACCTTTCAGCAGCTGACTTATGAAAAGCTTTAGTTTCATTTTGAGAGTTTTCACTGCTGCGAAAAGCTGAAATAAAAAAAAATCCCTGAACATGAGTAATGTGGTTATTTAGATATGTTTAACGCCATTGAAGATCATTATTAAAAGACTCATCTTCAAGCTCAGGGAATTGTTTTAGTTCCTCTTATAAGAATTTGAGAACTTCCTCTTTTTAAAGCAATGAAGCACTAGAACACTCGTACTCGACTCAACCACTTTCTTTCAGAACGGTTAAGCAGGTCGTTGTACTTGACGTCTATCTTTTTAAGAAAGGTCCGAATATCCTATGTTTCACTCCCTTAAAACGGAAGAAGTTAACAATAGGAACTCCCACTGACGTTACCCAATCAGACTTCAAAATTTTGCTATTCTGAACCATAAGATATATTACTCAGTGGTGTAATACAACAATTTTTCATCACATTGCCGGATCACCATCAGTAGAAATGGCAGTTTAAGCATACAAAACCTTTTCCCAACTGTGTTGCAATGGTTTCTAATTTAAACCTACTTCAAAAGCCATGTAACTACATATGATTAATAGATTCCCGGCGTTGTTATTATTTCATTGTGCATAACAGTGATGAGAGACGCCCAATGTCACTACTGACACATGAGTGGGCGGGTTCCTGATTGTAGCCGGGTACCTGATTGTGGGCGGGTGCCTGATTGTGGGCGGGTGCCTGAGTGTGAGCGGGTACCTGAGTTTAGGCGGGTACCTGAGTGTGGGCGGATATCTGGTAGAACTTGGAGTGTGATACCAGCTGGTGCCGCCCAAGCTCCAAGTCTGATAGATCTTCTGGTTGAGGTTCCTTTAGAGCCCATTAAGGTTCAGTCGGTTGTGACCGCGCCTGTGGAGTTCAGGGACGTAAGTTCAAATCCACTGTAATACCTTAATATTTATTCATTGATTTATCACATTACTGAGATATCATTATGATGTTGAACACGATGTTAGAATGAAAGTGTTGAGACAGTCAAGGAAGTTATTAGTATGACTGAACATACATAACGAGCTTGTATGAGTGCGTATGTGCTTTCTCTCTCTGTATATGCGACGGTGTATGCAAGTCTAAGAATTTCCAAACTGAAAAAGGACTTTTGTTGTATATATAAATGTTTAATACTTGCATGTAATTGATAAGCCTTGTACCTGTCATTGAGATAATTATTGTGACCTCTCCGACAGGTTCCCCTCTCTAAGAGGGAGATGCAGTTGCGATGGATCCTCTAGACCAATGGTTCGAGACCCTTTGAAAATCTAATAAAAGCTATGGACCCCTCTATAGAAAAATGCACATATGCATAAATTTGCAGGCAATGAATATACTTTATATTCATGAAAATTGGTTGCCTCGTGCAGTGTATGACATACACAAAGTGTATGACTAAGTGTATCTATACACAAAGTGTATGTAATACACAAAATGTGAATATTGTAAACCTTCGACCTGATATATTGAAGTCATGGTTATCTTCGACTCCGAGGGACGAGCATCATGAATATAGTAAACATCCATTGGTTACCAACCCCTGGTGTTAACTATTTTTGTTGCTTTGCCTCCCACAGCGGCTCCCACGCGGTGATAAGCGCAGCAGTATAAGTGGTGGTTCCAAGACACTTCCCGCAGTAGAGTCCTGCGGACACAGTAGAGCTGTGTTACAACAGCATTGCTGTTTACTTCTGCCACAGCATTGCTTTTCACCTTGCAACAGCACGCCAAAGTTTTCAGCATGAAGAGAACGCCGCTCATATGTGCCTTGTTGGTGAGATGCTTCTACTCTCTACTCACTTTGTCTTTCTATATCTCTGTATGTGTGTTTGTCTTTTTATGGCTATATGTCTGTGTTTGTCTTTCCATGTCTATATGTCTGTGTTTGTCTTTATATGCCTGTGTTCATCTTTATATGTATGTATGTCTGTACTTATCTAGTTACCTAGTTGTACTTACCTAGTTGTGCTTGCGGGGGTTGAGCTCTAGCTCTTTGGTCCCGCCTGTCAACTGTCAATCAACTGGTTCAGGTACCTCAGGCACAGGTTCCTGAGCCTATTGGGCTCAATCATATCTACACTTAAAGCTGTGTATGGAGTCAGCTTCCACCACATCACTTCCTAATGCATTCCATTTGTCAACCACTCTGACGCTGAAAAAATTCTTTTTAGCGTCTCTGTGGCTCATTGGGTACCCAATTTCCACCTGTGTCCCCTAGTACGTGTGCCCCTTGTGGTAAATAGTCTGTCTTTATCTACCCTATCAGTTCCTCTGAGAATCTTGTATGTGGTGATCATGTTCCCTCTAGCTCTTTCTGTCTCACAGTGACATGAGGTTTAATTCCCGCAGTCTCTCCTCGGAGCTCATAACCCTTAGTTTGGGTACTAGTCTGGTGGCAAACCTTTGAACCTTTTCCAGTTTAGTCTTAAAAAAAATCAAAATTCAAATGTTTATGCAGGTAAAGTACATACATACAAGGTGTGATACAAACATTGATGGATTTATAGATAGAGCTAGTACATAAAATGTCTAAAGCCACTATTACGAAAAGCGTTTCGGGCAGGAAAAACTTATGCTTGACTAGATATGGACTCCATACTGGAGGTTGCATACTCCAGGATTGGTCTGACATATGTGGTATACAAAGTTCTGAAAGATTCCTTACAGAAGTTTCTAGATGCCGTTCTTATGTTAGCCAACCTGGCATATGCCGCTGATGTTATCCTCTTGATGTGAGCTTCAGGGGACAGGTCTGGTGTGATATTAAACCTCAGGTCTTTCTCTCTCTCTGACTCTTGAAGTATGTCATCTCCCAAATGATATCTTGTATCTGGCCTCCTGCTCCCTTCACCTATCTTCATTACATTACATTTGCTTGGGTTAAACTCTAACAACCATTTGTTCGACCATTCCTGCAGCTTGTCCAGGTCTTCTTGAAGTCTCAAGCTGTCCTCCTCTGTCTTAATCCTGTCCTGTCTCTGGTTGTTCTGTCCTGTCTGTTGCTGTCTAGATGTCCTGTCTCTGTGTTTGTCTATGTCTGTATATCTGTGTTTGTCTTTCTATGTCTGTATGTCTCTTAGCCTCTCTATGTCTGTATGTCTGTGTTTGTCTGCCTCTCCATATCTCTTTGTCTTCCTTCCTTTCTTTCTCTGTGTGTCTGCCATTCTGTCTCTGTACGTCTGTCTGCCTTCCTGTTTCTGTATATCTGTGTCTGCCTTCCTGTCCGTATTTGCCATTCTGTCTATGATTGTTTCTATCTTTCTATGTCTATGTCCGTGTCTATCTATCTATGACCCTGTATGCGTGTGTATGCCTTTCTGTGTCTCTGTATGTCTGTGTATGCCTTTCTCTATATCCGTATGTCTGTTTATGTCTTTCTGTGTCTCTGTATGTCTGTGTATGCCTTTCTTTGTATCCGCATGTCTGTACTCACCTAGTTGTGCTTGCGGGGGTTGAGCTCTGGCTCTTTGGTCCCGCCTCTCAACCGTCAGTCAACAGGTGTACAGGTTCCTGAGCCTATTGGGCTCTATCATATCTACACTTGAAACTGTGTATGGAGTCAGCCTCCACCACATCACTTCCTAATGCATTCCATTTGTCAACCACTCTGACACTAAAAAAGTTCTTTCTAATATCTCTGTGGCTCATTTGGGCACTCAATTTCCACCTGTGTCCCCTAGTGCGTGTGCCCCGTGTGTTAAATTGCCTGTCTTTATCAACCCTGTCGATTTCCTTGAGACTCTTGAATGTGGTGATCATGTCCCCCCTAACTCTTCTGTCTTCCAGCGAAGTGAGGTTTAATTCCCGTAGTCTCTCCTCGTAGCTCATACCTCTCAACTCGGGTACTAGTCTGGTGGCAAACCTTTGAACCTTTTCCAGTTTAGTCTTATGCTTGACTAGATATGGACTCCATGCTGGAGCTGCATACTCCAGGATTGGTCTGACATATGTGGTATATAATGTTCTGAAAGATTCCTTACACAAGTTTCTAAAGGCCGTTCTTATGTTAGCCAACCTGGCATATGCTGCTGATGTTATCTTCTTGATATGAGCTTCAGGGGACAGGTCTGGCGTGATATCAACCCCCAGGTCTTTCTCTCTCTCTGACTCTTGAAGTATTTCATCTCCCAAATGATACCTTGTATCTGGTCTCCTGCTTCCTACCACTATCTTCATTACATTACATTTGCTTGGGTTAAACTCTAACAGCCATTTGTTCGACCGTTCCTGCAGCTTGTCCAGGTCTTCTTGAAGCCTCAAGCTGTCCTCCTCTGTCTTAATCCTTCTCATAATTTTGGTGTCGTCTGCAAACATTGAGAGGAATGAGTCTATACCCTCTGGGAGATCATTTACGTATATCAGAAACAGGATAGGTCCAAGTACAGAGCTCTGTGGGACTCCACTGGTGACTTCACGCCAATCTGAGGTCTCACCCCTCACTGTAACTCTCTGCTTTCTATTGCTTAGGTACTCCCTTATCCACTGGAGCGCCCTACCAGTTACTCCTGCCTGTTTCTCCAGCTTATGCATCAACCTTTTATGGGGTACTGTGTCAAAGGCTTTCTGACAGTCCAGAAAAATGCAGTCCGCCCATCCTTCTCTTTCTTGCTTAATCTTTGTCACCTGATCGTAGAATTCTATCAAGCCTGTAAGGCAAGATTTACCCTCCCTGAACCCATGTTGATGGGTTGTCACGAAGTCTCTTCTCTCCAGATGTGTTACTAGGTTTTTTCTCACAATCTTTTCCATCACCATCTCCATCTGTGTATGCCTTTCTGTGTCTCTGTATGTCTGTGTATGCCTTTCTGTGTCTCTGTATGTCTGTGTATGCCTTTCTGTGTCTCTGTATGTCTGTGTATGCCTTTCTGTGTCTCTGTATGTCTGTGTATGCCTTTCTGTGTCTCTGTATGTCTGTGTATGCCTTTCTGTGTGTCTGTATGTCTGTGTATGCCTTTCTGTGTCTCTGTATGTCTGTGTATGCCTTTCTGTGTCTCTGTATGTCTCTGTATGCCTTTCTGTGTCTCTGTATGTCTGTGTATGCCTTTCTGTGTCTCTGTATGTCTGTGTATGCCTTTCTGTGTCTCTGTATGTCTGTGTATGCCTTTCTGTGTCTCTGTATGTCTGTGTATGCCTTTCTGTGTCTCTGTATGTCTGTGTATGCCTTTCTGTGTCTCTGTATGTCTGTGTATGCCTTTCTGTGTCTCTGCATGTCTGTGTATGCCTTTCTCTGTATCCGTATGTCTGTGTATGCCTTTCTCTGTATCCGTATGTCTATGTATGCCTTTCTGTGTCTGTCTGCCTGTGTATGCCTTTTTAAGTCTTTGTATGTCTGTGTATGCCTTTCCGAGTCTCTGTATGTCTGTTTATGCCTTTCTGAGTCTTTGTATGTATGTGTATGCTTTTCTGAGTCTCTATGTGTGTGTGTATGCCTTTCTGAGTCAGTGTATACCCTTGTATGCCTTTCTGTGTCTCTGTATGCCCTTGTATGCCTTTCTGAGTTTCTGTATGTCTATGTATGCTTTTCTGTGTCTCTGTATGTATGCATTTCTGTGTCTCTGTATGCCTGTGTATGCCTTTCCGTGTCTCCGTATGTCTTGCCATGTCTCTGTATGTCTTACGGGGTGAGAATAGCTTGAGCTACCTCATCCCTTTGTGTGTATTTTACCTCAATAAACTTATTTCAATTTCTGTGTGTCTCTATGTCCTTGTCTTTGATTGTATCTCGAATTATGTATGTCTGGTTAGATCTGTTTATGCAAATAACTTTCTCCACGTTTATTCCTTTTTAAACTAAATTTATTCTTGTTTCTCTTTTTGTCTGTTTGTTCTTGCCTTGAGTACCGTGCAAGTACAGTTGCACAGCTAAAAAGGAGCTGCCTCGTATGGGGCAATAGACATAAGAAAAAAATTAACAGATAGAAACAGTAGAAGGAGAGGACACACACATATATATTATGATAGTTTTTATGTCTGTGATGGGTCTCTGAAACAGTTTGTGGTATTCTGCTCCATATGTATGTTTACCATTTATTTTGGAGTGTGTTGTGTGTGTGTTGCTAACTCAAACAATGCTAATGAGTATTTATTTCTGGACACCAAAAAAAAATATGCTGAGTTTCCGTTTTTTTTTTTTTAACATTGCGGGTGTCTGCTGCAGGTGGCGTGGGTGGCGGCGCTGCTCTGCGTCGCTGAGGTCCCCTCTGCTTGTGAACCGGATTGCAGCGGCAAGAAACCGATGGATTTGGTTGAGGATCCTTTGAACTGCAATAATTATTACATTTGTTTGGGGGACGGTATTCCCTCGGATGTTTCTATACCGTGTGACAGTGGTAATTATTTCGACCCAACAGTATTTGATTGTGTTACTGGCGACTCTTGTTACACTGCCTGCATGCCATTACCTTGCCATTTAACATGTAACGGGAGCCTGGACAAGATCTCTGACCCAAAAGACTGCAGCATCTATTACATTTGCTCAGCTGGCAACATTACTGGACCCTATGATTGTCCCGCTGACAGACCTTATTTTAGCGGCGAGACTTGCGTTAAGGACGAAACTGTGTGTTGCGGCGACCTGTGTTATGCGTACTGCCAGGGTGGCATAGCGGAGATTGCTGACCCCTACGACTGCCACAAGTTCTATATGTGCCCTGAGGCGGGACCGGCTGAAGAAAAATATCACTTCTCTTGTCCCTCAGGGGGCACTTTTGATGTAGCCGTGGGTCAGTGTGTGGTCGGCGCCCCTTGTAATATACTGTGTAGCGGGGGAGGTATGGACCCACCTTCTCCAGACTGCCAGGAGTCCATGACGTGCACGGCTGTGGGACTCTTCCCCATGTGCACGACGTGTTACCAGCAGTACTTCAACTGTCACACCGTCGGCCAGCCAGCCACCGTTGAGACCTGCACAGGATCCTTGCTCTTCAGCACCAACCCTTCTTCACCTTACTGTATGAGGCCCGAAGACTGCCTCTAATCAACGATCTGAGCCCACCTTGCACTGGCCTCAACTCCACCACTCACTGTTCAAAATTCACTGGACACTGCTTTAAGCTCACCGCCCACTGGACTCATTCCACCACCCACTGGACTCACTCCACCACCCACTGGACTAACGTGATGTCGTCAACACCCAAGTGCACTTGACCAAATCTATTTTTCCACAGTCCAACCCACCTGAGTACGCCACTTGCACCACCACCTATACCCACTATCTACACTTGCACCACCACCTATACCTACTATCTACACTTGCACCACCACCTATACCTACTATCTACACTTGCACCACCACCTATACCCACTATCTACACTTGCACCACCACCTATACCCACTATCTACACTTGCACCACCACCTATACCTACTATCTACACTTGCACCACCACCTATACCTACTATCTACACTTGCACCACCACCTATACCCACTATCTACACTTGCACCACCAACTATACCCACCATCTACACCTGCACTACCACCTATACCCACCATCTACACCTGCACCACCACCAGTAACTGAATTTAATACAGTTGTTACCAATGATGTGCACGACTGAACCAAAACACACACACACACACACACACACACACACACACACACACACACACACACACACAGGAAGGTTAGGAAGTGATGTGGTGGAGTCTGACTCCATACATAGTTTCAAGTGTAGATATGATAGAGCCCAATAGGCTCAGGAATCCGTACACCTGTTGATTGACGGTTGAGAGGCGGGACCAAAGAGCCAGAGCTCAACCCCCGCAAACACAACTAGGTGAGTACAACTAGGTGAGTACACGCAACATCATTACATATACAATATTATTATAAAAACAACGTACTATTAGATCCAAACAAGGCTGTTTATGGGAAGCTTATGGTGAAACAAATCATGTAAGGTATTTATACGAGAAGTACTTGTCAATTCTAGTCTTAAATAAATTCACGTTATCATAATGAAATATATAATTTGATATGTTGTTCCATATGCTGACGCTTCGATTACAAAAATGTATATTTTGCTTTGACTGAAAAGTTTGTCTTTGTTTAGAGTGATGTTAGGCAATGCAAAATTTAAGTATTATTCTGTATCAGGATTGTCATATATTTTAATTATTTATAAACTTGCATTATTGCTTCTCATTCTTATATTTTATTTTGCAAATAAAATTAGATCTTTTAAACTGCTTCATATGATATATTTCTATATTTCTAAGTCTTGGCATCATTTTTGCTGCTCGATATTGAACACTTAATTTGGCTATAACCTTTGTCAAGAACGGTGACCAGAACAGAACATAAGATACCTGTATAAGACCTGATAGTGAAGCGATGAGTGGAGATTACTTTCTCAGATCGTAAGTCTAAATCTCTCCCATGAAAAGCCAATATTATATTGGCATCATTTACAGCGTCAGTGTACTGCTTACTAGGCTTCAGATCATATCACTTAAAGGTCTATTTTGTTCACATATTCTCATTAACTCCGTATTTCATCCATTTCTTTACCTTCATTTGTTCCAGTGTGAATTAGTTTATTTTTCTGAGCATTCAAATTGGTCTGTCAATTGCTTAATTAATTTATTAAAGTGTTTAAGTCAGATTTTAATCTCTGGTGTTCAGGGCTTTGTTCACACAAAGCTGTTGGAGTATTCTTTGTAAAGGAGGCACTGAGTCTATGTAAGTTGTACAGCAGAGTATGTCACTTCTTGTAGATGGTATACCTCTTGTAGATGGTATACCTCTTGTGGATGGTATACCTCTTGTGGATGGTATACCTCTTCTGAATGAAATACCTCTTCTGGATGGATGGAAGATGATATACCTCTCCAGAAACAGTTGTGCAATAATCCTTTTAGTGAGATATTTTGTTTATATAAAATTTGAATCAAGAATGTTCAATCCATTACTAATATTCAAATGTGAATAAATTTTGATTATTGTTTGTAATTTATCTTATATTCTACATTGTGTTTGTTAAGTAATCACTCAGAGGGATATTTGTACAGCAACGACCTCGCTTCTTTCAGGGTCGGTGTTCGATCCTTGAAGGTCCAAGTGGTTGGGTACCATTCCTTCATTTCGTCCCCCCAATCCCAGCTCCTATCCTATCCTCATATCCAAGCTCCTATTCTCCCTTTGTATCCCTTCCATGTGCTATATAGTCATGTTGGCTTAGTGTTGTCTTCAGATAATTATCTCATCTTTCAATACTATCTACATTTACTAGCTCCTGAAACCCATCTAGTACACTAGTTAGATATTCTCACCTATAGTGCACTTGTTTTGTTAGAAGTGGCCACATTACAGGTGTGTTGCAGAGGTGGCCACATTGTCAGGTGTGTTTCACAGGTGGCCACATTGTCAGGTGTGTTTCACAGGAGGCCACATTGTCAGGTGTGTTTCAGCACCAACAGTGCCACTTGCACTCTCAGCACCAACAGTGCCACTTGCACTATCAGCACCAACAGTGCCACTTGCATTCTCAGCACCAACAGTGCCACTTGCACTCTCAGCACCAACAGTGCAACTTACACTCTCAGTGCCACTTGCACTCTCAGCACCAACAGTGCCACTTGCACTCTCAGCACCAACAGTGCCACTTGCACTCTCAGCACCAACAGTGCCACTTGCACTCTCAGCACCAACAGTGCCACTTGCACTCTCAGCACCAACAGTGCCACTTGCACTCTCAACACCAACAGTGCCACTTGCACTCTCAGCACCAACAGTGCCACTTGCACTCTCTGCACCAACAGTGCAACTTACACTCCCAGTGCCACTTGCACTCTCAGCACCAACAGTGCCACTTGCACTCTCAGCACCAACAGTGCCACTTGCACTCAGAACACCAACAGTGCCACTTGCACTCTCAGCACCAACAGTGCCACTTGCACTCTCAGCACCAACAGTGCAACTTACACTCCCAGTGCCACTTGCACTCTCAGCACCAACAATGCCACTTGCACTCTCAGCACCAACAGTGCCACTTGCACTCTCAACACCAACAGTGCCACTTGCACTCTCAGCACCAACAGTGCCACTTGCACTCTCAGCACCAACAGTGCAACTTACACTCCCAGTGCCACTTGCATTCTCAGCACCAACAGTGCCACTTGCACTCTCAGCACCAACAGTGCAACTTGCACTCTCAGCACCAACAGTGCCACTTGCACTCTCAGCACCAACAGTGCCACTTGCACTCACAGCACCAACAGTGCCACTTGCACTCTCAGCACCAACAGTGCCACTTGCACTCTCAGCACCAGCAGTGCCAATTACACTCTCAGCACCAACAGTGCCACTTGCACTCTCAGCACCAACAGTGCCACTTACACTCTCAGCACCAACAGTGCCACTTGCACTCTCAGCACCAACAGTGCCACTTGCACTCTCAGCACCAACTGTGCCACTTGCACTCTCAGCACCAACAGTGCCACTTGCACTCTCAGCACCAACAGTGTCACTTACACTCAGCACCAACAGTGCCACTTGCACTCTCAGCACCAACAGTGCCACTTACACTCTCAGCACCAACAGTGACACTTGCACTCTCAGCACCAACAGTGCCACTTACACTCTCAGCACCAACAGTGCCACTTGCACTCTCAGCACCAACAGTGCCACTTACACTCTCAGCACCAACAGTACGTGCAACTTGCACTCCAGAAGGCTCTTCTACCACTCAAACTTTCACTCTAGGAAGCTCTACTACCACTCAAACTTTCACTCTAGGAAGCTCTACTGCCACTCAAACTTTCACTCTAGGAGGCTCTACTACCACTCAAACTTTCACTCCAGGAGGCTCTACTACCACTCAAACTTTCACTCTAGGAGGCTCTACTACCACTTAAACTTTCACTCCAGGAGGCTCTACTACCACTCAAACTTTCACTCAAGGAAGCTCTACTATCACTCAAACTTTCACTCTAGGAAGCTCTACTACCAATCAAACTTTCACTCTAGGAGGCTCTACTACCACTCAAACCTTCACTCCAAGAGGCTCTACTACCACTCAAACTTTCACTCTAGGAGGCTCTACTACCACTTATACTTTCACTCTAGGAGGCTCTACTACCACTCAAACTTTCACTCTAGGAGGCTCTACTACCACTCAAACTTTCACTCTAAGAAGCTCTGCTACCACTCAAACTTTCACTCTATGAAGCTCTACTACTTTTAAACTTTCACTCTAGGAGGCTCTACTACCACTTAACCTTTCACTCTAGGAGGCTCTACTACCACTCAAACGTTCACTCCAGGAGGCTCTACTACCACTCAAACGTTCACTCTAGAAGGCTCTACTACCACTCAAACTTTCACTCTAAGAAGCTCTGCTACCACTCAAACTTTCACCATATGAAGCTCTACTAAAACTCAAACTTTCACCCTATGAAGCTCTACTAAAACTCAAACGTTCACTCTAGGGGGCTCTACTACCACTAAAACTTTCACTCTAGGAGGCACTCTCAGAAACCCTTTCATAGTCTCTGTCTCTGTCTCTGGCCTCCCACTAGCATGCCAATACCACCACAGTGTAGTGTAGTACATACCACCACAGTGTAGTGTAGTACATACCACCACAGTGTAGTGTAGTACATACCACCACAGTGTAGTGTAGAACATACCACCACAGTGTAGTGTAGTACATACCACCTCAGTGTAGTGTAGTACACACCACCTTAGTGTAGTGTAGTACACACCACCTCAGTGTAGTGTAGTACACACCACCTCAGTGTAGTATATACCACCTCAGTGTAGCGTAGTGCATACCACCACAGTGTAGTGTAGTACATACATTTTCAGTCCAGTGTAGTACACACCACCTCAGTGCTGTGTAGTACATACCACTACAGTGTAGTGTAGTACATACCACCTCAGTGTAGTGTAGTACATACCACCACAGTGTAGTGTAGTACATACCACCTCAGTGTAGTGTAGTACATACCTTTTCAGTGCAGTGTAGTACATACTACCTCAGTGTAGTGTAGTACATACCACCTCAGTGTAGTGTAGTACATACCTTTTCAGTGCAGTGTAGTACATACTACCTCAGTGTAGTGTTGTACATACCACCTCAGTGTAGTGTAGTACACACCACATCAGTGTAGTGTAGTACATACCACCTCAGTGTAGTGTAGTACATACCACCTCAGTGTAGTGTAGTACATACCACCTCAGTGTAATGTAGTACATACCACCACAGTGTAGTGTAGTACATACCACCACAGTGTAGTGTAGTACACACCACCTCAGTGTAGTGTCGTACATACCACCTCAGTGTAGTGTAGTACATACCACCCCTGTGTAGTGTAGTACATACCACCACAGTGTAGTGTAGTACATACCACCACAGTGTAGTGTAGTACACACCACCTCAGTGTAGTGCTGTACATACCACCTCAGTGTAGTGTAGTACACACCACCTCAGTGTAGTGTAGTACACACCACCTCAGTGTAGTGTAGTACACACCACCTCAGTGTAGTGTAGTACACACCACCTCAGTGTAGTGTAGTACACACCACCTCAGTGTAGTGTAGTACAGACCACCACAGTATAGTGTAGTACACAGCACCTCAGTGTAGTGTAGTATACACCACCTGAGTGTAGTGTAGTACACACCACCTCAGTGTAGTGTAGTACACACCACCTCAGTGTAGTGTAGTACACACCACCTGAGTAAAGTGTAGTACACACCACCTCAGTGTTGTGTAGTACACACCACCTCAGTGTAGTGTAGTACATACCACCTCAGTGTATTGTAGTACACACCACCTCAGTGTAGCGCAGTGCATACTACCTCAGCGTAGTGTAGTACATACCACCTCAGTGTAGCGTAGTGCATACCACCTCAGTGTAGCGTAGTGCATACCACCTCAGTGTAGTGTAGTACACACCACCTCAGTGTAGTGTTGTACACACCACCTCAGTGTAATGTAGTACACACCACCACAGTGTAGTGTAGTACACACCACCACAGTGTAGTGTAGTACACACCACCACGGTGTAGTGTAGTACACACCACCTCAGTGTAGTGTAGTACACACCACCTCAGTGTAGTGTACTACATACCTCCTCAGTGTAGCGTAGTGCATACCACCTCAGTGTAGTGTAGTACACACCACCTCAGTGTACTCTCAGCACCAACAGTGCCACTTGCACTCTCAGCACCAACAGTGCCACTTGCACTCTCAGCACCAACAGTGCCACTTGCACTCTCAGCACCAACAGTGCCACTTACACTCTCAGCACCAACAGTGCCACATGCACTCTCAGCACCAACAGTGCCACTTGCACTCTCAGCACCAACAGTGCCACTTGCACTCTCAGCACCAACAGTGCCACTTGCACTCTCAGCACCAACTGTGCCACTTGCACTCTCAGCACCAACAGTGCCACTTGCACTCTCAGCACCAACAGTGTCACTTACACTCTCAGCACCAACAGTGCCACTTGCACTCTCAGCACCAACAGTGCCACTTACACTCTCAGCACCAACAGTGACACTTGCACTCTCAGCACCAACAGTGCCACTTACACTCTCAGCACCAACAGTGCCACTTGCACTCTCAGCACCAACAGTGCCACTTACACTCTCAGCACCAACAGTACGTGCAACTTGCACTCCAGAAGGCTCTTCTACCACACAAACTTTCACTCCAGGAGTCTCTACTACCACTCAAACTTTCACTCTAGGAGGCTCTACTACCACTCAAACTTTCACTCTAGGAAGCTCTACTACCACTCAAACTTTCACTCAAGGAGGCTCTACTACCACTCAAACTTTCACTCCAGGAGGCTCTACTACCACTCAAACTTTCACTCTAGGAGGCTCTACTACCACTCAAACTTTCACTCTAGGAAGCTCTACTACCAATCAAACTTTCACTCTAGGAGGCTCTACTACCACTCAAACCTTCACTCCAAGAGGCTCTACTACCACTCAAACTTTCACTCTAGGAGGCTCTACTACCACTTATACTTTCACTCTAGGAGGCTCTACTACCACTCAAACTTTCACTCTAGGAGGCTCTACTACCACTCAAACTTTCACTCTAAGAAGCTCTGCTACCACTCAAACTTTCACTCTATGAAGCTCTACTACTTTTAAACTTTCACTCTAGGAGGCTCTACTACCACTTAACCTTTCACTCTAGGAGGCTCTACTACCACTCAAACGTTCACTCCAGGAGGCTCTACTACCACTCAAACGTTCACTCTAGAAGGCTCTACTACCACTCAAACTTTCACTCTAAGAAGCTCTGCTACCACTCAAACTTTCACCATATGAAGCTCTACTAAAACTCAAACTTTCACCCTATGAAGCTCTACTAAAACTCAAACGTTCACTCTAGGGGGCTCTACTACCACTAAAACTTTCACTCTAGGAGGCACTCTCAGACAACCCTTTCATAGTCTCTGTCTCTGTCTCTGGCCTCCCACTAGCATGCCAATACCACCACAGTATTGCATAGTGTAGTACACACCACCTCAGTGTAGTGTAGTACACACCACCTCAGTGTAGTACATACCACCTCAGTGTAGCGTAGTGCATACCACCACAGTGTAGTGTTGTACATACATTTTCAGTACAGTGTAGTACACACCACCTCAGTGCTGTGTAGTACATACCACCACAGTGTAGTGTAGTACATACCACCTCAGTGTAGTGTAGTACATACCACCACAGTGTAGTGTAGTACATACCACCTCAGTGTAGTGTAGTACATACCTTTTCAGTGCAGTGTAGTACATACTACCTCAGTTTAGTGTAGTACATACCACCTCAGTGTAGTGTAGTACATACCTTTTCAGTGCAGTGTAGTACATACTACCTCAGTGTAGTGTTGTACATACCACCTCAGTGTAGTGTAGTACATACCACCTCAGTGTAGTGTAGTACATACCTTTTCAGTGCAGTGTAGTACATACCACCTCAGTGTAGTGTAGTACATACCACCTCAGTGTAGTGTAGTACATACCCCCTCAGTGTAATGTAGTACATACCACCTCAGTGTAGTGCAGGTAGTACATACCACCTCAGTGTAGTGTAGTACATACCACCTCAGTGTAGTGCAGGTAGTACATACCACCTCAGTGTAGTGTAGTACATACCACCTCAGTATAGTGTACTACATACCTTTTCAGTGCAGTGTAGTACGCACCACCTCAGTGTAGTGTAGTACA
>NC_091160.1:47982271-48014771 GCF_040958095.1 Procambarus clarkii | reverse complement strand
GCTGAGTCACCAAGAAGTAGGGTCGAAGGACTACCTTTTCTGGTGTTTGCTGTCCGAGACGGAGGAGTACAGAACTCTCTTGGATACTCCCGGTTTAGATTAGTGCATGGCTAAGAGTATTAATTAAGGTATTATGCATTCAAGTATTTAGATATTATCTTCTCTAGAGCTCCTTGGAGTATTGTTCATCGTGTTATGAAATGCAGATCAGGTCGTGATGGGTTGATTAATGTCGTAAAAAATATGTTATTATCGTGTAATCTTATGTAACTGTATTTTTTGGTAATATAAAATACGTAAATCAGCAGCATTGAAGCCAATTGAAATTATTAGTATATTGAAAGACTATGGTCGAGGTAATAACGCTTGATGAAAATTTGAAGAAAAGTTATTTTGTAGTCCGTTAGCGTAAAGGCAGTGTTACCCTCAGAATACATCTTCTGATAAGGAGTTCTTTGTGTTTACCACTTGATTAAAGAAAACGTATTTTTCTTCAATAGACTGATACCGTTGGCTTACAGCCCGAAAGACCCTTGACATTCATGGCATTATGATCCCACGATCGTCGTCGCCCCTAAATCAACACAACATTCATGGCAGTGTGAGTGTTGTGGGAACACTCAGTGTCACGTACATCCCCTATTAAGGCAGTAACATCAGGAGTTTGCCCATTATATCATCAAAATCTCGGAGCCCTGTCTTGTTATGGGAGATTTTAATGTCTGACATTCGTATTGGTGGCCGGGACATCCGACTCACGTTCATCACTCTTCTGACCACACCCTCGTCCGCTTCCTCCACGACTTCTCAGACCTCACATTGTTACGCAAATGAATTTGAAGATTAAAACAGGTCCACGATCTGTGGGCCTGTTATCGGAAGGCGTCCTGCGTCACGCCCGGGCCACGAACAGACTGAGGTGAATTATCTTGGAATATGGGTAACGAAGCTAGGAGAAAAGGTTCTCAGCATTTCCACCTTCTGGCTTGTCAGGTCTAAGGCACTAATGTACTCCCTTAAAACAAGTCCTGGTGGACCCCCGAATGCCGGCAAGCGGTATAAGCAATGAAACAGGTTCAGCAGACCGAATTCCAGAAGTAACCAGGTCAGCCTATAAGCAAAACGTTAGGCATAGTCGCGGTGCTTGTTTACACAAGATGACAAACTCTTATCATGGCCTTCATTCCTTCATGATATGCTTGCGGGAAAATCACCTTGGGAGGAAAAAGCTGCATTTTTTTTAGATGATTACAAAACTTTAAACTTATCATCTGGATTGTCCATCGACCCTTGGCACTGGGATTGTTGCTAGGAGGGTCCTGCATTACCGGGGGGCTCGACTGCCATTTATGATCAGAGAATTGGAGGAGACACTGACGCTCATCTGGACTGGCACGGCATCCGGCATGGACGGCCTACCGAACAAATTCCTTCTTCGAACACTGATGCCTATACGAACCCTTCTTCTGGCCTTATAAAACTCTCTTACCGTCTCTTCAGCTGTCTGGCTTTGGAAAACCAGTAAAGCAATTTGCCCAACAATGTTTGCTGGAATACTCCGGCCTCCTGTCAAAGAGCTTCTGTGGATTACACCAGAAGAGGAACACGGCGAACTGTCTCTTCATTGTAGAACATCGTATTATGACTTTGTCTTTAATGACCAGTGTTCACTTAGTGGCATTTATGGACATGAAAGTTTAACTCTTGACCTCTTGAAATGAAATTCTATTCAGCGGTTCTCCAAGAACTACCTCGATGGGCACTGTTTCTTCATGGAAGTGTGACCCTTACCTGGGCCCCCAAATCACTCGTGGGATCCTACAGGGTGTGATCCTCAGTCCATTATTATTTAATATTCTTTCGGATCTATCAAGTGTAGTGACCTTAAATGGAGAGGTCACCATCCTAAAAAAGGCACAACGTGGTCTGCAATAGACAGGCACAGTCATCGGAAGGACTTCACTATCAACCTGGGAAAAGTCAAGAGCTGGGTGTTTCCCCAGGACTCATCTGCCCGCCAAGTCGTTGTAGACCCCAATATGGCGCTCAGTTTGACATCCCCCAGACAAGTATGCTAACAACGGCGGGAAGTAATGCATTGCCATAAGGCTCCAGGGTGGAGTGAAACGTTGCTTGGGTCCTGTCAGATGGCGGCAACATAGGATGCGTTCACGACGAGGAGGCACGAACAGCAAAATATTATTTTGTCATAATTTTCTTTTGGTGTATTCTAATATTTTTTTTATTTCATCCGGGATATTCTGAGGGTAAATACCATTTTTCATAACCTATAACAATCATACTATCGGTAATAGAATTTGTTGCATTTGTTTTTCCGATGCACCGGATAATGCCGCCCTGGCTGGGCTATATAAGAAATAAATGTAAAATGTTTGAAATGCGGCAAACTCGCATCTCGGGACTGTCTTTGAAGCATTAGTAATAAAACATCTAATTTTATTGATAAACTTTTCCTTGCCCTTGTTAGGTTTCAGTTAGATTTTTAGTTCAGTTTTAGATACCACAATACTGACTGGACATTACTCTCTGAGCAAATTAGTAGGAGCAATGAGGAGGATTCGAACCTGCACACTTGGTACTCCAAAGCCAGCACCCTATACCACTACACCACAACATAGTCAAACAACAATGCAACCTTTAAACGGTCTCTTGATCGTGTACAGAAAAGGATAATCCCAAGACTTATAATCCCAAGATAATAATAATAAATTAATCCCAAGAATTAGAAAACGTCCTTATGTAGAGATATAATGCAAGCGTTATTTACATTGTTTAGGAACCCGAAGAATAAACAGTGACATGACTGAAGTGTACAAATGGGGGTGGGAAGGGGGAGGGAGAGAAAGGTGTAACAGTTAGGATATTAACGGGGATATATCATTAATATCCCTGAATATGTCAGGAATATTAACACGAAATAATCCATACAAACTGGATACGTTTAAATTAGGGTAAACAGTGGTTTGGAAACAGAGTTGATGATTTCCGGAACCGATTACTGGGTAACATAATAGACGCAGGGTAGCTGGATTATTGAAGCAAAGGTTAGACATATATATGAATGAGTTTACGTGGCTATATATATGAGCTGTCTTGGAGGGGTCAAAGGGCCTTCTGCAGGTTCTGCAATTCTTATGTTCTTATGCTCGAATTGGAAAAAAGGCTTTGCAGTTTTTGTTATCATGTTTGCTTCATGTGCTTGCAAACTTATTTTCAGCTTGTACATATAACTTTTTCCATGCAATTGTGATTTGAAAAACTCCAATATGAATATATATATATTTATTTTACATATTCTGTAATATGTAATATTTACATATAACTCGGAAATTCTGCACCTGTCACTCAGAAAATGATTGAGACGCCTTTGGTAAGTTATAACAGATTGAGAGTGTTGTTGTTGTTGTGTTGATTTAGGGGCGACGACGATAGATTGAGGGTGAACATGTTGCTATGCATCACTTCCACATACGAGGCAGCTGCTATTTATATCCTCAAAAATTCATTTAAATATGTATGTCTAACCTGAGCTTGAAACATTCCAGTGATTCCACAATTTATTTCATATATTTTTGTCGACATTATTCCCAAGCCAGTATTTACCCCAGGCCTTTTCTGAATCAAAATTTATCCAATGTGTTTTTAAGCAAATGTGAAGAACCCTCTCACCCTATGATCCAACTTGACAAGCGGCAGTTTGCCAAACTTTGTTTCTAGAATAACGCCTCATCTCCTCCTTATAAAAAACTCGTCTTTAAGAATGTTTAAAATTCATATCAAGTACATTGTAAAATTCATTGTAATCGGAAAATACATTTTCCGATTATAGGAGAAAATAGAAAAGAAAAGATCTAGATGCTAAACTTTAGGCTTAATAGCATACGTACCATGTGTATTGGCATTTACCTTTCCATTGGATAATTTCAGCAACGTGGAAAGGGGGGGGGGTGCTGCATGGGTAACAGTTCCTCCATATCTACCTACCCAGGCTTTGCGCCCTGGAGAGGACACATCAGCCTCGCCTCACAGCTTCGAACCAACACGGGAAGCGACAGTCTACCGGTTTTAAGTCTTCTACTCGATTGGCGGTTTTTGATGTATCAGCTGAATGCCTACCACATGCGCTGCCTTCGACACATCTTGGACATCACCTGGCAGGACAAGGTGACAAATAACAGCGTCGTAAGGAGAGCTAGAATCACCAGCATGTACACAATGCTGAAGCAGAGATGAATGCGCTGGCTCGGGCACGTGGAGGGAATGGGCGACAACAGGATCCTCCTAGGATCTCCTGTATGGAGAGCTGACGCAGGGAAAGCATCCAACAGGCAAACCGCAGCTACTGTACAAAGATGTAAGCAAGAGGGATCTGAAAGCCATGGACCTCGACCTTGTTACGGGGGAAACACTGGCCGCAGACCGTTCAGCCTGGTGGCAGTCTGTTCACAGAGGTCTCTCCAAGTTCGAAGAGTCACTTGCCAAGAAATCAGAGGCAAAGAAACAGAGAAGGAAAGCCGGTAGCCAGGAAGACAGACCATAATCAGACTTTGATTGTGCTCAGTGTGGGATGGACTGCCCCTCTCGGATTGGCCTCAATCAGTCACACCAGACGCTGCACCAGGACTGACAACCAGAGCGCAACTCCATAGTTTCCCGAGACTGTAGGATGCCTACTACTACCTATGTTGTTTGGGCAGAACTACACAGTACCATGTTATGTTGTCTCAAATTGAGTCTTGTGGTGTAGCACCAAACTTTTTATTGTGGAGTGCATATTGTGCCTTGTGTAGTGTTACATAGATCTTTTCGCGTAGTGTGTTTTTGGTACCATCATGTCACGTGACATTGAGTTTTGTCGCCTAGTGTCGTGTTGTATTTTGTTACGCCACTAAGCACTGCCTCTTGCAGCTCAGTGTCGTATTGTACGTGGACGCGTTGTGTAGTACAGAACCGTATAGACATATGAACAAATACTGAGGCTGAACGATGGATTCGAATATACGTATCCGAACCCAGGCACGCGCACTAACCGTCTAGACCAGGCCTGCACAACTTGTAAAATAAGACGGGGCCAAAATTGCTCGAAGGAAACCAGATTTGGGAAGCGATTGATAAACACCATTTATCTAATAACATTAATATTGATTCAATATTATTGGTATCAGACAATGTAATCAATATTATTGATTATATATATATATTATATATAATTAATAACAATAATAATAATTAATAATGATAATAATGATAATAATAATAATAATAATTTAGATTTCATATAATATTACAATTTAAAACATAATTATGTTGAAAATTACACATTTGAAACAAAATTGCTTTTATAAAATACTTTAATCCAAAATATTTTTATTTCAAAATCATCTTATGAACCCAATGAGAGGAATAACGCCTTTCACAGCAACAAGCTTTTTGGGTTCTTGGCTCATATTTGTAGTAGACGTCTTAATGATCATTAGTCGGAGAAGAACGTTATTTGTATTTTTCATATTCATGATAGAGAATATTCCAGCCCATCCTCCTGTTTTGGTAGTACTTATAGTAACGATGAGGACCACAGTATATATATATCGACGTACAAACGAAATTAGGAAGTAGAAATCGGCACTAATGAATTGAACAAACCGGATAATGCCTATTTATGTTGCAAAGTGTCTACTTATGTTGTAAAGACAATCTAAACTAACCTAACCTTCCTAGGATCTAATACACGATTTCTGAGGCTTAATTTAGTACACACATGTGCTATACTAAGAGTAGGAGTATTTAAGTTTGTTTTTTAGCTTAATTTTTTTCGATTCTATAAAATGAATAGTACAAATTCTAATATTTAATTGCTTAGAACGGCAATCTTTGTACTATGGTGCAGATAGTTACAAAAACGACTATTTAAACAGGAGAACTGGCCGTTCTCACAAATGTAGATTCTGCTAAAAATGTTGAGCGTTTCAAGTATAGCTTTAATGAAATCTTAATATTTTTCACTGTCCAGACATCTATGAATTCCTGAAGACTGCTTTCTCGCCACTTATTTCTGTAATCTGGCGAACACTGATGATCAGTAACGTTCAACTGTAATTGGAATGGCAAGTCTGTTGGATCCATAACAAAAGGGATCTTCAATAACTTTGGTTGAGTGTCTTTTTTTCCGTACACAAAGTGAGCTTAGTCATTTTTTTCAATTGAATCATGTTTTTCAGAGCATATATGTCTCCTAGGTCGCTGTGTTGTGCTGGGGGGCGTGCTGAGCTCAAGTGGGAAAGTGACACATATCACCTTTCAGCAGCTGACTTATGAAAAGCTTTAGTTTCATTTTGAGAGTTTTCACTGCTGCGAAAAGCTGAAATAAAAAAAAATCCCTGAACATGAGTAATGTGGTTATTTAGATATGTTTAACGCCATTGAAGATCATTATTAAAAGACTCATCTTCAAGCTCAGGGAATTGTTTTAGTTCCTCTTATAAGAATTTGAGAACTTCCTTTTTTTAAAGCAATGAAACACTAGAACACTCGTCCTCGACTCAACCACTTTCTTTCAGAACGGTTAAGCAGGTCGTTGTACTTGACGTCTATCTTTTTAAGAAAGGTCCGAATATCCTATGTTTCACTCCCTTAAAACGGAAGAAGTTAACAATAGGAACTCCCACTGACGTTACCCAATCAGACTTCAAAATGTTGCTATTCTGAACCATAAGATATATTACTCAGTGGTGTAATACAACAATTTTTCAGCACTTTGCCGGATCACCATCAGGTTTGATTCCTGACTGCGCCATAAGAGGGTGCAGACGTCGGGCTCCGGCTGTCAGTAGTCGTCTGCCATTGCTGAGTGGTGGTTTGCTGTGCGGGGTGTGGAGCGCCCGCTGGTCGGGGCCCCGCTTGCCGGTATGGACGCGGCTTGTACCAGCCGCATTCGGAGGTTCGACACAGTGCGGCTGGACTTTTCTGCTGCTGTGGACTGGTCCGTTGTAGAGGTTGCTCTCCTGGACGTCCTCCGTGTTGACGTCCCCGCGCTCCTGGGCCTCAAGAAGTTATCGCCCACCCATGTTCCGGTGTCGTTCGCCACGTCACATGTTTACCAGGAGTTTGTGGCTTGCTAGGATGGCCGCACGCTTCTTCCGGCTTCGGCTGTGTCTGTGGAGATCTTGGATCCCTGGGGGCCCTTGTCGTTTGTGAGTGTTCACGGCGTGCCGGTGACCTTCCCCGAAGCGGCCCTCATGTCCTTGTTTATGTGGTTTGGGATGGTAGTGAAGCACCGGTTCAATGTTTTGAGTGCAGGCCGGCTGAAGGGGGTCCGGCTGGGTTCACGCACGCTTGTCATGCGGCTCATGAGCCCTATACCGTCCAGGGTCTCGTTTCGTGGGCTCTCTCTGAGGACCTTCTATCAGGGGTCAAACCCGCACGTGTTTCCGGTGTGGTGCTGAGGGCCACGTAGCGGCTGGTTGCAACGCTCCTCGTGCTGAGGCCCCTTCAGTTTTCCTGGAGGATGACTTTCCTCGCTTACCTGTGCGTGTGGATTCCCCGGCGGATCCTCGCTCTGTGCAGGAGCCTGGTATGGTTCCCGCTGCGGTTCCAGATGTCGCTATGGCTGGACCTTATATGTCTGCCCTGCCGTTGAGCTCGGGGGACTTGGGGGCGCTATGTTTCGGACCTTCGTCGCTTGATAACTACGTAGGTGCATCCGCATCCGGTGGCCTTGAGGGATGCTTTAGGGGTGGCACCTACTTCTCCTGCTGAAGGACGTGTGCTTCCCGGGGCTGGCGGGGCGGTGGTTTGTATGTCTCCACCCACGCCTTCTGCCTCGTCGCCTCTGGCGGTTTCTTCGTTGTCAAGTACCTCTTCTCCTCTGCCGGTTCCGTCACCCTCCCTGAATACCTCACGTGTGCAGGAGTCTACTCTTCCGCATGCTCTGTCTCTTCCCTCTCCGATTCCAGTCTCTGTGCCTGGTGGTGGCCTTTTACCCCGCGTTATCGAGGATGCTGTTTTGCGTGATCGTGCTGCCCCGGCTTTGGGGCCGCCTGCTTATGGTTTTTCTGGGGCACCGCCTGCTGGGGGGTGACAGCTCCAACGATCAGCGGCCTCTTTTTAAGCGCCGTCGCTCGACTCGAGGTGTGTCACCTCGCCGGTCGTGGGCAGAGGAGCATGATGCGATGGATGATGATGCTGTGGCCGACGCTGTGTTGCCTCCTGTGGTGCCTTCTGTGTTGGACGCTGTGCCTCCTGCTGGTGGCTTCCCTCAGTGGGCGGTTGCCCCTGGTGATCGCTGGTGGGGGTGCTGGGGCCCATGCGGAGCCTCCCTCCACGGGACTCGGTGTGGTGCCTGACGTCGAACGGAGTGCACGCCCTAGTGGGCGGGCCGGTGTGCGGCCTGCCATGCAGTCCGGTGTGCTTCCTGATGTGCAGCCCTGTGACCAGCGTCCTAGGGGGAAACCCATCCCTTTCGTTCTCCCGTCCGGCTAGGTGATCGACGATTCTACGACGCCTGGCTTTTGAGTGTGATGATCTGGTGCGTCCTGTTCACTGGTGTCCATCTACCATCTGGGTTCCGCGGGTGCAGTGTTTTATCTTCGGCGTGCCAGATTCGATGCCTCGGCCTCTAGCGACTCCTGGCCGTTCGCTTTCTGAATGTGACCAACTTGTTTGGGAAGCTTATTGCTTACGTTTTCCAGCTCGGGAGTACCCGGAGAAGTATGCGTGATTGGTGTGCTTGGTTTCTGTCTGTGTTGTGCGTGTTGTTTCCCCGGTGCCTGCGTGCATCACGTGTGTGGATGTCTTGTTTCTGTTGCGGCTGCTTGTGTGTTAGGTTTGGTGCGTTTGTGGGTGATTTGTTGCCGCCGAAGGCGGCTAGTTTATTGTGCACCCCATACTCATCCTGTGAGCGGTAGCGCAAAAGCATTACAGAGGGCACAAAAGGTCTTTATCAGACCTCATCTTAGATTATTACATAAACAATTTCTTCAATCCTTCACACCTTATAGATACAATGTCAGCTAGTTACAGAGAAAGTGCTATTACAAGAGCTACATAGGGTGTGTTTTTTCCTGGCTCCTGCGTGGGCTTTTTTGTTTGCCCTGTAAGGGTTGTATTCTTTGTGCCTTTTTATGTTATATGTGGTATGTGTGCTTTTAAACTCCTATGTCTCTGGAGCGTGCCTTTGTGTATTTTGCACTTCTCTGTGTGGAGTTTGGAGTGCCCAAGTTTATACTTTATCCGCCCCTTTCACTTGTCGGGGTATTTGTATTCATGTTCCTGTTTTATGGATATTCTTTTTGCCTTTTTGCCTTTGCTTACTGTTATTTCTCTTTCATTTGACTTGTGCTGATTATGTATTATTTTTCTGTTCTATCCTTTTGTGCTTTGTATTCTGCCTTTTTTATATTAAAAAAATGCTTTTATTTGTTTTTTGTACTTACGGTTCCCTGTGTGGTTCTGTTTTTTGTTATTAATGCCTTGTGTCCTGTACTGCTTTTAGTTTGTCTTATGTGCCCGTGTTGGAGTTTGTTATACGCTTGTATCATGTGTAGTTCTCGATTGATTATTCGTGTATTTCCCTTTTGATTGTTTTTTCTTTGGGTTCTTTGACTGATGTATTACTGTATTCTGTGTATTTTGTATGTACTCATGTTTTTTGTGTATGGTTTTCTGTTTGTACTGTGACTTTCTTTTATAAATAAATAAAAAAAACTTTCTTTCAGAACGGTTAAGCAGGTCGCTGTACTTGACGTCTATCTTATTAAGAAAAGCTCCGTATATCATATGTTTCACTCCCTTAAAACGGAAGAAGTACAACAATAGGAACTCTCACTGACGTTACCCAATCAGACTTTAAAATTTTGCTATTCTGAACCATAAGATATATTATTCAGTGGTGTAATACAACAATTTTTCATCACATTGCCGGATCACCATCAGTAGAAATGGTAATTTAAGCATACAAAACCTTTTCCCAACTGTGTTGCAATGGTTTCTAATTTAAACCTACTTCAAAAGCCATGTAACTACATATGATTAATAGATTCCCGGCGTTGTTATTATTTCATTGTGCATAACAGTGATGAGAGACGCCCAACGTTACTACTGACACATGAGTGGGCGGGTCCCTGATTGTGGGCGGGTGCCTGAGTGTGAGCGGGTTCCTGAGTTTGTGCGGGTACCTGAGTGTGGGCGGGTACCTGAGTGTGGGCGGATATCTGGTAGAACTTGGAGTGTGATACCAGCTGGTGCCGCCCAAGCTCCAAGTCTGGTAGATCTTCTGGTTGAGGTTCCTTTAGAGGCCCATTAAGGTTCAGTCGGTTGTGACCGCGCCTGTGGAGTTTAGGGACGCAAGTTCGAATCCATTGTAATACCTTAATATTTATTCATTGATTTATCACATTACTGAGATATCATTATGATGTTGAACACGATGTTAGAATGAAAGTGTTGAGACAGTCAAGGAAGTTATTAGTATGACTGAACATACATAACGAGCTTGTATGAGTGCGTATGTGCTTTCTCTCTCTGTATATGCGACGGTGTATGCAAGTCTAAGAATTTCCAAACTGAAAAAGGACTTTTGTTGTATATATAAATGTTTAATACTTGCATGTAATTGATAAGCCTTGTACCTGTCATTGAGATAATTACTGTGACCTCTCCGACAGGTTCCCCTCTCTGAGAGGGAGATGCAGTTGCGATGGATCCTCTAGACCAATGGTTCGAGACCCTTTGAAAATCTAATAAAAGCTATGGACCCCTCTATAGAAAAATGCACATATGCATAAATTTGCAGGCAATGAATATACTTTATATTCATGAAAATTGGTTGCCTCGTGCAGTGTATGACATACACAAAGTGTATGACTAAGTGTATCTATACACAAAGTGTATGTAATACACAAAATGTGAATATTGTAAACCTTCGACCTGATATATTGAAGTCATGGTTATCTTCGACTCCGAGGGACGAGCATCATGAATATAGTAAACATGCATTGGTTACCAACCCCTGGTGTTAACTATTTTTGTTGCTTTGCCTCCCACAGCGGCTCCCACGCGGTGATAAGTGCAGCAGTATAAGTGGTGGTTCCAAGACACTTCCCGCAGTAGAGTCCTGCGACCACAGTAGAGCTGTGTTACAACAGCATTGCTGTTTACTTCTGCCACAGCATTGCTTTTCACCTTGCAACAGCACGCCAAAGTTTTCAGCATGAAGAGAACGCCGCTCATATGTGCCTTGTTGGTGAGATGCTTCTACTCACTACTCACTTTGCCTTTCTATATCTCTGTATGTGTGTTTGTCTTTTTATGGCTATATGTCTGTGTTTGTCTTTCCATGTCTATATGTCTGTGTTTGTCTTTATATGCCTGTGTTCATCTTTCTATGTATGTATGTCTGTACTTATCTAGTTACCTAGTTGTACTTACCTAGTTGTGCTTGCGGGGGTTGAGCTCTGGCTCTTTGGTCCCGCCTGTCAACTGTCAATCAACTGGTTCAGGTACCTCAGGCACAGGTTCCTGAGCCTATTGGGCTCAATCATATCTACACTTAAAGCTGTGTATGGAGTCAGCTTCCACCACATCACTTCCTAATGCATTCCATTTGTCAACCACTCTGACGCTGAAAAAATTCTTTCTAGCGTCTCTGTGGCTCATTTGGGTACCCAATTTCCACCTGTGTCCCCTAGTACGTGTGCCCCTTGTGGTAAATAGTCTGTCTTTATCTACCCTATCAGTTCCTCTGAGAATCTTGTATGTGGTGATCATGTTCCCTCTAGCTCTTTCTGTCTCACAGTGACATGAGGTTTAATTCCCGCAGTCTCTCCTCGGAGCTCATAACCCTCAGTTTGGGTACTAGTCTGGTGGCAAACCTTTGAACCTTTTCCAGTTTAGTCTTAAAAAAAATCAAAATTCAAATGTTTATGCAGGTAAAGTACATACATACAAGGTGTGATACAAACATTGATGGATTTATAGATAGAGCTAGTACATAAAATGTCTAAAGCCACTATTACGCAAAGCGTTTCGGGCAGGAAAAACTTATGCTTGACTAGATATGGACTCCATACTGGAGGTTGCATACTCCAGGATTGGTCTGACATATGTGGTATACAAAGTTCTGAAAGATTCCTTACAGAAGTTTCTAGATGCCGTTCTTATGTTAGCCAACCTGGCATATGCCGCTGATGTTATCCTCTTGATGTGAGCTTCAGGGGACAGGTCTGGTGTGATATTAAACCTCAGGTCTTTCTCTCTCTCTGACTCTTGAAGTATGTCATCTCCCAAATGATATCTTGTATCTGGCCTCCTGCTCCCTTCACCTATCTTCATTACATTACATTTGCTTGGGTTAAACTCTAACAACCATTTGTTCGACCATTCCTGCAGCTTGTCCAGGTCTTCTTGAAGTCTCAAGCTGTCCTCCTCTGTCTTAATCCTGTCCTGTCTCTGGTTGTTCTGTCCTGTCTGTTGCTGTCTAGATGTCCTGTCTCTGTGTTTGTCTGTCTATGTCTGTATATCTGTGTTTGTCTTTCTATGTCTGTATGTCTCTTAGCCTCTCTATGTCTGTATGTCTGTGTTTGTCTGCCTCTCCATATCTCTTTGTCTTCCTTTCTTTCTCTGTGTGTCTGCCATTCTGTCTCTGTACGTCTGTCTGCCTTCCTGTTTCTGTATATCTGTGTCTGCCTTCCTGTCCGTATTTGCCATTCTGTCTATGATTGTTTCTATCTTTCTATGTCTATGTCCGTGTCTATCTATCTATGCCCCTGTATGCGTGTGTATGCCTTTCTGTGTCTCTGTATGTCTGTGTATGCCTTTCTCTATATCCGTATGTCTGTTTATGTCTTTCTGTGTCTCTGTATGTCTGTGTATGCCTTTCTTTGTATCCGCATGTCTGTACTCACCTAGTTGTGCTTGCGGGGGTTGAGCTCTGGCTCTTTGGTCCCGCCTCTCAACCGTCAGTCAACAGGTGTACAGGTTCCTGAGCCTATTGGGCTCTATCATATCTACACTTGAAACTGTGTATGGAGTCAGCCTCCACCACATCACTTCCTAATGCATTCCATTTGTCAACCACTCTGACACTAAAAAAGTTCTTTCTAATATCTCTGTGGCTCATTTGGGCACTCAATTTCCACCTGTGTCCCCTAGTGCGTGTGCCCCGTGTGTTAAATTGCCTGTCTTTATCAACCCTGTCGATTTCCTTGAGACTCTTGAATGTGGTGATCATGTCCCCCCTAACTCTTCTGTCTTCCAGCGAAGTGAGGTTTAATTCCCGTAGTCTCTCCTCGTAGCTCATACCTCTCAACTCGGGTACTAGTCTGGTGGCAAACCTTTGAACCTTTTCCAGTTTAGTCTTATGCTTGACTAGATATGGACTCCATGCTGGAGCTGCATACTCCAGGATTGGTCTGACATATGTGGTATATAATGTTCTGAAAGATTCCTTACACAAGTTTCTAAAGGCCGTTCTTATGTTAGCCAACCTGGCATATGCTGCTGATGTTATCTTCTTGATATGAGCTTCAGGGGACAGGTCTGGCGTGATATCAACCCCCAGGTCTTTCTCTCTCTCTGACTCTTGAAGTATTTCATCTCCCAAATGATACCTTGTATCTGGTCTCCTGCTTCCTACCACTATCTTCATTACATTACATTTGCTTGGGTTAAACTCTAACAGCCATTTGTTCGACCGTTCCTGCAGCTTGTCCAGGTCTTCTTGAAGCCTCAAGCTGTCCTCCTCTGTCTTAATCCTTCTCATAATTTTGGTGTCGTCTGCAAACATTGAGAGGAATGAGTCTATACCCTCTGGGAGATCATTTACGTATATCAGAAACAGGATAGGTCCAAGTACAGAGCTCTGTGGGACTCCACTGGTGACTTCACGCCAATCTGAGGTCTCACCCCTCACTGTAACTCTCTGCTTTCTATTGCTTAGGTACTCCCTTATCCACTGGAGCGCCCTACCAGTTACTCCTGCCTGTTTCTCCAGCTTATGCATCAACCTTTTATGGGGTACTGTGTCAAAGGCTTTCTGACAGTCCAGAAAAATGCAGTCCGCCCATCCTTCTCTTTCTTGTTTAATCTTTGTCACCTGATCGTAGAATTCTATCAAGCCTGTAAGGCAAGATTTACCCTCCCTGAACCCATGTTGATGGGTTGTCACGAAGTCTCTTCTCTCCAGATGTGTTACTAGGTTTTTTCTCACAATCTTTTCCATCACCATCTCCATCTGTGTATGCCTTTCTGTGTCTCTGTATGTCTGTGTATGCCTTTCTGTGTCTCTGTATGTCTGTGTATGCCTTTCTGTGTCTCTGTATGTCTGTGTATGCCTTTCTGTGTCTCTGTATGTCTGTGTATGCCTTTCTGTGTCTCTGTATGTCTGTGTGTGCCTTTCTGTGTCTCTGTATGTCTGTGTATGCCTTTCTGTGTCTCTGTATGTCTGTGTATGCCTTTCTGTGTCTCTGTATGTCTGTGTATGCCTTTCTGTGTCTCTGCATGTCTGTGTATGCCTTTCTCTGTATCCGTATGTCTGTGTATGCCTTTCTCTGTATCCGTATGTCTGTGTATGCCTTTCTGTGTCTGTATGCCTGTGTATGCCTTTTTAAGTCTTTGTATGTCTGTGTATGCCTTTCCGAGTCTCTGTATGTCTGTTTATGCCTTTCTGAGTCTTTGTATGTATGTGTATTCTTTTCTGAGTCTCTATGTGTGTGTGTATGCCTTTCTGAGTCAGTGTATACCCTTGTATGCCTTTCTGTGTCTCTGTATGCCCTTGTATGCCTTTCTGAGTTTCTGTATGTCTATGTATGCTTTTCTGTGTCTCTGTATGTATGCATTTCTGTGTCTCTGTATGCCTGTGTATGCCTTTCCGAGTCTCCGTATGTCTTGCCATGTCTCTGTATGTCTTACGGGGTGAGAATAGCTTGAGCTACCTCATCCCTTTGTGTGTATTTTACCTCAATAAACTTATTTCAATTTCTGTATGTCTCTATGTCCTTGTCTTTGATTGTATCTCGAATTATGTATGTCTGGTTAGATCTGTTTATGCAAATAACTTTCTCCACGTTTATTCCTTTTTAAACTAAATTTATTCTTGTTTATCTTTTTGTCTGTTTGTTCTTGCCTTGAGTACCGTGCAAGTACAGTTGCACAGCTAAAAAGGAGCTGCCTCGTATGGGGCAATAGACATAAGAAAAAAATTAACAGATAGAAACAGTAGAAGGAGAGGACACACACATATATATTATGATAGTTTTTATGTCTGTGATGGGTCTCTGAAACAGTTTGTGGTATTCTGCTCCATATGTATGTTTATCATTTATTTTGGAGTGTGTTGTGTGTGTGTTGCTAACTCAAACAATGCTAATGAGTATTTATTTCTGGACACCAAAAAAGAATATGCTGAGTTTCCGTTTTTTTTTTAACATTGCGGGTGTCTGCTGCAGGTGGCGTGGGTGGCGGCGCTGCTCTGCGTCGCTGAGGTCCCCTCTGCTTGTGAACCGGATTGCAGCGGCAAGAAACCGATGGATTTGGTTGAGGATCCTTTGAACTGCAATAATTATTACATTTGTTTGGGGGACGGTATTCCCTCAGATGTTTCTATACCGTGTGACAGTGGTAATTATTTCGACCCAACAGTATTTGATTGTGTTACTGGCGACTCTTGTTACTCTGCCTGCATGCCATTACCTTGCCATTTAACATGTAACGGGAGCCTGGACAAGATCTCTGACCCAAAAGACTGCAGCATCTATTACATTTGCTCAGCTGGCAACATTACTGGACCCTATGATTGTCCCGCTGACAGACCTTATTTTAGCGGCGAGACTTGCGTTAAGGACGAAACTGTGTGTTGCGGCGACCTGTGTTATGCGTACTGCCAGGGTGGCATAGCGGAGATTGCTGACCCCTACGACTGCCACAAGTTCTATATGTGCCCTGAGGCGGGACCGGCTGAAGAAAAATATCACTTCTCTTGTCCCTCAGGGGGCACTTTTGATGTAGCCGTGGGTCAGTGTGTGGTCGGCGCCCCTTGTAATATACTGTGTAGCGGGGGAGGTATGGACCCACCTTCTCCAGACTGCCAGGAGTCCATGACGTGCACGGCTGTGGGACTCTTCCCCATGTGCACGACGTGTTACCAGCAGTACTTCAACTGTCACACCGTCGGCCAGCCAGCCACCGTTGAGACCTGCACAGGATCCTTGCTCTTCAGCACCAACCCTTCTTCACCTTACTGTATGAGGCCCGAAGACTGCCTCTAATCAACGATCTGAGCCCACCTTGCACTGGCCTCAACTCCACCACTCACTGTTCAAAATTCACTGGACACTGCTTTAAGCTCACCGCCCACTGGACTCATTCCACCACCCACTGGACTCACTCCACCACCCACTGGACTAACGTGATGTCGTCAACACCCAAGTGCACTTGACCAAATCTATTTTTCCACAGTCCAACCCACCTGAGTACGCCACTTGCACCACCACCTATACCCACTATCTACACTTGCACCACCACCTATACCTACTATCTACACTTGCACCACCACCTATACCTACTATCTACACTTGCACCACCACCTATACCCACTATCTACACTTGCACCACCACCTATACCCACTATCTACACTTGCACCACCACCTATACCTACTATCTACACTTGCACCACCACCTATACCTACTATCTACACTTGCACCACCACCTATACCCACTATCTACACTTGCACCACCAACTATACCCACCATCTACACCTGCACTACCACCTATACCCACCATCTACACCTGCACCACCACCAGTAACTGAATTTAATACAGTTGTTACCAATGATGTGCACAACTGAACCAAAACACACACACAAACACACACACACACACACACACACACACACACACACACACACACACACACACACACACACACACAGGAAGGTTAGGAAGTGATGTGGTGGAGTCTGACTCCATACATAGTTTCAAGTGTAGATATGATAGAGCCCAATAGGCTCAGGAATCCGTACACCTGTTGATTGACGGTTGAGAGGCGGGACCAAAGAGCCAGAGCTCAACCCCCGCAAACACAACTAGGTGAGTACACGCAACATCATTACATATACAATATTATTATAAAAACAACGTACTATTAGATCCAAACAAGGCTGTTTATGGGAAGCTTATGGTGAAACAAATCATGTAAGGTATTTATACGAGAAGTACTTGTCAATTCTAGTCTTAAATAAATTCACGTTATCATAATGAAATATATAATTTGATATGTTGTTCCATATGCTGACGCTTCGATTACAAAAATGTATATTTTGCTTTGACTGAAAAGTTTGTCTTTGTTTAGAGTGATGTTAGGCAATGCAAAATTTAAGTATTATTCTGTATCAGGATTGTCATATATTTTAATTATTTATAAACTTGCATTATTGCTTCTCATTCTTATATTTTATTTTGCAAATAAAATTAGATCTTTTAAACTGCTTCATATGATATATTTCTATATTTCTAAGTCTTGGCATCATTTTTGCTGCTCGATATTGAACACTTAATTTGGCTATAACCTTTGTCAAGAACGGTGACCAGAACAGAACATAAGATACCTGTATAAGACCTGATAGTGAAGCGATGAGTGGAGATTACTTTCTCAGATCGTAAGTCTAAATCTCTCCCATGAAAAGCCAATATTATATTGGCATCATTTACAGCGTCAGTGTACTGCTTACTAGGCTTCAGATCATATCACTTAAAGGTCTATTTTGTTCACATATTCTCATTAACTCCGTATTTCATCCATTTCTTTACCTTCATTTGTTCCAGTGTGAATTAGTTTATTTTTCTGAGCATTCAAATTGGTCTGTCAATTGCTTAATTAATTTATTAAAGTGTTTAAGTCAGATTTTAATCTCTGGTGTTCAGGGCTTTGTTCACACAAAACTGTTGGAGTATTCTTTGTAAAGGAGGCACTGAGTCTATGTAAGTTGTACAGCAGAGTATGTCACTTCTTGTGGATGGTATACCTCTTGTGGATGGTATACCTCTTGTGGATGGTATACCTCTTGTGGATGGTATACCTCTTCTGAATGAAATACCTCTTCTGGATGGATGGAAGATGATATACCTCTCCAGAAACAGTTGTGCAATAATCCTTTTAGTGAGATATTTTGTTTATATTAAATTTGAATCAAGAATGTTCAATCCATTACTAATATTCAAATGTGAATAAATTTTGATTATTGTTTGTAATTTATCTTATATACTACATTGTGTTTGTTAAGTAATCACTCAGAGGGATATTTGTACAGCAACGACCTCGCTTCTTTCAGGGTCGGTGTTCGATCCTTGAAGGTCCAAGTGGTTGGGTACTATTCCTTCATTTCGTCCCCCCAATCCCAGCTCCTATCCTATCCTCATATCCCAGCTCCTATTCTCCCTTTGTATCCCTTCCATGTTCTATATAGTCATGTTGGCTTAGCGCTCTCTTCAGATAATTATCTCATCTTTCAATACTATCTTAATTTACTAGCTCCTAAAACCCATGTAGTACACTAGTTAGATATCCACACTCTCACCTATACTGCACTTGTTTTGTTAGAAGTGGCCACATTGACAGGTGTGTTGCAGAGGTGGCCACATTGTCAGGTGTGTTTCAGAGGTGGCCACATTATCAGATGTGTTTCAGAGGTGGCCACATTATCAGGTGTGTTTCACAGGTGGCCACATTGTCAGGTGTGTTTCAGATTAATATAAACACAAAATACGTTTATATACGTTTATTGTTATTGAACAATCAGAGATGTGCAGAGAATACGTTGTAACACCACTCTATTGTAACACCACCCTAAAATGTACCACTATAATGGAACACCACTATAATGGAACACTAACTATCCTGAGTAATACTTCCTCATCGGTTGCACTTGGTAACACTGTTATGGGCTGACATATGATGGTTACACCGGGACTACAAAGTACACTGCCAACAAGGAGATGCTAACACAGGATGAAATACGCTGCCACCATCTGCCCTTGACCATTGAAACTATATCAAGCAACGAGGCAAGAAACATTGCTTGACTTGGAGAGTACTTTCTATGACTGTCATTAATTATGAAAACGGTTGTCAGCCACGATATCCAAAAGGCTAAGAGGATTCAACAATTGACACAGACGGGAAATTTCACGTAAGTTTATTGAGACCAAAATTATGTCAATCACCAATTATAAATCCTATCCTAACACTGGCAAAAAGTTAAGAAATTTGGACATGGAACAAAAACTCAGAGATCACACACATTACCTTAAGCTATCTGTCTCTCCCTGGCTGAGATGTTCTTCACAGCCCCGCTCTCGATCCCGGTGTACCGCCCTCTGCCTTTCCTATGTTCCTACAGGCCCTCTATATACAACCCCCACAGGGGGGAGGGGGAGATCTGCTGTTGCTACCCACCAAGAGTGTACAAACACTCAAGAAATATTTCAATAAGCTTGTTTGACATTCACCATACACTCTTCAAGAGAGGAGTTATTAATTACGTGTGTGACTGACCTCTGACCTGGCCAAAAGGGGGAGATCCAGGGATGTTTACACATAAGAATCTGGAGTTTAATTTCCTTGCATGAAATATTACATACTTGAAACTATGCTGACTAAGACTAACCCAGGAATTTTTAATCAATATACAAGATAAACCGGAGGTCATCTGGGCTGAACTCTTGGAGAAGGCTTCCCTGGGTGTGAACTCTAAGGGGGGGGAGGTCCAGGGTGTTACAGCTCCCTTTCCCCGGAGTTAAGACAAAATCGGGTGTATGATAATTAAGCCCAATTTTGTCTTATCCTAACTCATCCAAAATACCACAACTAACCCTAAAAGAAAAAAAAATTGCCAGTGACATAATGATAAAAGTAAGCTAACTAAATTAACATGATGCAAAGTACATTATACAGTACACAACAGAGAGAACAAAACATAAATGTATAATGAAAGAAACAAAAGTACAAAAAAATACCTTGGCAAAAGTACAAGCAATGATACCGTCACACATGATACCATGCTGATATCCTAATATGACAATAAGGTATGTCAATGAAAAAAAAAAATGCAAATCCCGACTGCACCCGGGCAGTCCAGCAAGGCTCCCTCAGAAGGCTGGAAGACCAAAACAAAAAAATCGCCTTAAGACTAGCATGACATAAAAAAAAAAAAAAAAAAAAAAAAATTCCTAATGGAACAGGAAAATTACAAGTAACTAAAGATAATATAATGTCAAAATACAAGGAATAACACAAGGCTACATAATACAACCCTGAGTGACAATACATGGCAATAACGAATACTATGAAACAATGACATATCCTGCCTGCACACTAGGCAGGCTAGCAAGCCTTCCTCAGAAGGTCTAAAGAACAAAACATACAACAAAAAATGAACAGCAACATGAAAAAAAAAAAATATATGTCATATTCCTACTCTAACATTTAAATCTAAGTAATTAAAAATAACAGGAAACATTATACCTAAATGGGCGTACCCCAAACATCTGCTGGGTACCTCATGACCCACAGCCAACCGTATGAGTTATACAAGTTATAAAACATGGTAAAAATACAACAACAACTGACATGAAGACTCATCAATAGAACCGTACGTTAACAGAACACTTGTGGGCCAATCCATATACCGCACAAGACAATAGTGCCCGGGTCAATCTCTATGCACCCTGCACACACTGATAGTAAGACTACCTCTTACCACAACAGAAACATTACTTAACATTACAACATTTTAATGAAATAAAAAGACATGCAAATATAAAAAAAATTATGTACCCATACACTGGTAACAAATAGGGAACCTGGACACTCATCACCAGGACAGACTTATCACATAGATACATACATGAAATAAAATAGTAAGAAATTTCAAGAAAAAGTTTGTGCTAGAGACCGAAGTCATCTAGCTAAGAACACTGTCTAGGACCACTTTTTCTAGGCCTAGTTACTTTACATCCCCATAAATGTTACACTTTTAACCCAATTAGACAAAACTATTTGACACCGTTAATAATAGTCATTTCTCTGAACCATCATTCGTAAATCTTGACACATTAATGTTCGTGTTTATATACGCGTTTTCTATCGTGCATCCGTTATACTCTCGCGAGGTGGCCTGATGTTGGAGACCCGATGTTGGTGACAATGTTGGAGACCTGATGTTGGTGACCTGATGTTGGTGACGTGATGTTGGTGGCGATGTTGGAGACCCGATGTTGGAGACGTGATGTTGGTGGCGATGTTGGAGACCTGATGTAGAAGACCTGATGTTGATCCAGCGTCTGCCCGTCGATGATGCCTGCATATACCCTGAGATCTTCTTGTAACAGCTCTGGGGGTACGTCTGGTGACAGAGCGAGTCTACTGGTAACAGACTCCTCGTCAAGCTATCAAACTGCTCGAAGGTGGTGGTGTGAAGAGCAGCGGCAAGTGACAGCGGCCGGGGACTTGGCCGGTCACAAGTGAACGGTGTTAGGAGAGATGTATGGAGGCACATCTCACCTCCAGTTGCTTCAAGCTGACGGTCGATGATGAGTGACAGCAGCTACATAGCAGGAGTCGTGACAGCAGGGCAGAGAGTGTGACGTCGACGATGTCTTGCAACAGAAGTAAGCAGGTGCAGGTGTTGGGGCGTGGGTGGCGTGGCGGCAGGCCAGGTGGAACGCAACACACATACGAAGTAGAAATAACAACGTTTCGGTTCGTCAGGACTTGCTTAGGGCCCAGGACCAGGATGCACCAAGCATTTACGTGTCCACTGACGAAACCTCTACATCTTTCCTCAAACATGGCGGTTTTGTTTACATATAACAAACAGTGTACGAGCTTGGAAACTTCACAACCCAACTAGTTGTTGGGTTGTTGTTGTTATAAACAACCTCGTAGTGCTTCGCAACCTATAATCTTTTCTTAAATTCAAATTTAGCTGCATGATTGAGGAAAGATGTACAGATTTCGTTAACAGACAAGTAAATTCCTAGTAAATCACTTTAGGTTCCCTATGTGACCGAAACGTCGTCATTTTTAATATATATATATAAATATATATATATATATATATATATATATATATATATATATATATATATATATATATATATATATATATATATATATATATATATATATATCTGAGGAGCTGGAGGAACTCGACAACCTATGATAACCATCTTTATAACCCATATGTAACTCCTTTTTTGTAACAAAGTTCAAATAAAGTAAATATATATGTGTACATACAAAAGAATGGGTGTGGTAGGAGAAGATAATATTAGTGTTCAGTGAGAAACCACAAGGTCTCCTCTGAATACTTTTTATTTTCTTCTCCGAGGCTATGGGTCCCCACATTGGCACCAGAGGTGGTACCTTCACAAACTTTTATATATACATATATATATATATATATATAAATATATATATATATATATATATATATATATATATATATATATATATATATATATATATATATATATATATATATATATATATATATATATATATATATATATATATATATATATATATATATATATATATATACGATATGAGTTGATCAGAAATATGTAGAACAAATATTTTGTGTCTCATAAATCACAATTTAAAATTAACTTCACTAAAAAATCTACAAAATTTAGTACAAACTCTGAGTTGTTTATTATAATTAATTGTGATCATAATAATTTGTCTTTCTAAACCATCTTCAAGACATTCTTAGAAAATGCACACTTTATGTTTTTCTAAGAACATCTTTCTTCAATGAAATCAGTTACTTAAATCTTAGAAAACACACAAAGTTTTCTAAGAACTTCATTTTTGAATGAAATCACTTACTTCCATCTTAAAAGATACACACTTTACCTAATCTATCAACTTCATTCTTAAATAAAATCAATTACTTAATAAATACACATACTTAAATTATAAATTAAAGTTCACTTTTAATCATAAAACTTTCCAAATTGTATTTCTTTGGCTTTCAGTCTCTTCTTCTCAGGCTTCGGAATTCCTTGATATTTGTAGAGGCTGTTCTTGTTCATCTTGTCTACTCCCCTCAGAATTTTGTATGCAGTGATTATATCTCCTCTGTTCCTTGTCATCTCCAGGGCCATGAGATTTATTTCCCATACCCTTAACCATTTAATATTGTTCCAAACGTTCGTATTTTTACAATTTTGGTTTATGCTTCACAAGGTACGAATTCCCGATCATTGCTGCATATTTCAGTATTGGTCTAACATAGGTGTCCCATATCCTGCCGATGGTACCCTGCTCCTGGGTGCAGAAATGATTGGAAGCAGGCCAAACTCGCGAAGTTAGTGGAGAAGGCCAGAGGGGTGAATGTGTTGGGAGCAGTTCAGGATGGTGCAAGTTGTAGTGTCAGGACGCAGTTACTGGGAGCAGGCCACAAGGACGCAGTTACTGGGAGCAAGCCACAAGGACGCAGTTACTGGGAGCAGGCCACAAGGACGCAGTTACTGGGAGCAGGCCACAAGGACGCAGATACTGGGAGCAGGCCACAAGGACGCAGTTACTGGGAGCAGGCCACAAGGACGCAGTTACTGGGAGCAGGCCATAAGGACGCAGTTACTGGGAGCAGGCCACAAGGACGCAATTACTGGGAGCAGGCGATAAGGACGCAGTTACTGGGAGCAGGTCATAAGGACGCAGTTACTGGGAGCAGGCCATAAGGACACAGTTACTGGGAGCAGGCCATAAGGACGCAGTTACTGGGAGCAGACCACAAGGACGCAGTTACTGGGAGCAGGCCATAAGGACGCAGTTACTGGGAACAAGCCATAAGGACGCAGTTACTGGGAGCAGGCCATAAGGACACAGTTACTGGGAGCAGGCCATAAGGACGCAGTTACTGGGAGCAGGCCATAAGGATGCAGTTACTGGGAGCAGGCCATAAGGACGCAGTTACTGGGAGCAGGCCATAAGGACGCAGTTACTGGGAGCAGGCCATAAGGACACAGTTACTGGGAGCAGGCCATAAGGACGCAGTTACTGGGAGCAGGTCATATGGACACAGTTACTGGGAGCAGGCCACAAGGACGCAGTTACTGGGAGCAGGCCACAAGGACGCAGTTACTGGGAGCAGGCCAGAAGAGAGGCAAGGGACAACTCACAAGGATGGGTGATAAGGACAGTTGCTGGGAAGGATGCAGTAAGGGTAGTCAGGTACTGTGTTGAACACTAAGTTTCCTGAGCACGTGTTAGGAACACCTTGAGCTCCAGCACCCGAGCACTGGAAATATTCTTGCTGACAAGAGCTGCACTTTGGGAAGTTGCCTTGAGCCTCACAGGTAAGCGAGTCTACGCAGTCGGTGCTTGTGGTTGTTGTGGTTGTTACTCCTGTTGTTGTTGTTAACGATCCTTCAGAGCACACGTTGGTACAGGAAGTACTTGAGACACATCGACCAGATTGGTAGTCAAAGTGATCACCGCTATCACAAGAAAAGTGTAAGTTTGGGTCCACAGCTCCCTCTTCAACGCACATGTAGTACTTGGTGCAGCCTGTGGGGTCGGGGGCCTGCACGATCCCTGGCTGACAGTAGGGAACACACGAGACTGTGCAACAAACTTCCTTGTCATCGACACAGTTTACACCGTTGAAGTAGGTGTCTGGGTCACAGTGAAGTGTCTGTGTTGGTTGACCAGCAATACAAATATAGTATGTACCACAGTCGAATGGATCACTGATCAAGCTGAAGGAGCCGTTGCAGGTGATGTGACAGTCTGGCGGCTGACAGGTGGCTTCACAAGTACCATCATCGGCGATACACTCTGAACCACCAGCGGGAAAATAATTACCGCTCAGGCAGGGCACAGAGTGGTCTGAGGCTATACCGTCCCCCAAGCATATGTAATAGTTGGTTCAGTTCATGGGGTCAGAGACTTTATCTCCAGGATTTTTGCCATTACAGTCCGGTAAACAGGCGTCATTCTGGACCATCCAGGCGGTGGCCACGACCTGAGTGAGGGAGAGGAACTATTATATGTCGTAAAAGTTATATTATTCACTTCCTCAAGGGTAGACATACATTACCCAGGGCTGACACAACCAAAAACTGGGCTGAGGTGTAAGAGGAACACAGACAACAACTATTGCGTCGACAGACAACGTCAACGCCTGACGTTGTTTACGGTGCGGGAAAAACACGTTATCTCTGCACACTTCTGCAGCTGCCTCATCCACGTCTGTGCAACTAACCTATACTACGTGAAGGATTATATAGCAGGTTATGAGCTAGTTGCGTGATACTAAATAAAACACCTGTGGTAGTAGTAGCCACCTGTGACGGTAGCGCCCTGCCACAGGTAACGGTAGTCAACTGCCATAGGTAACGGTAGCCACCTGTGACAGGTAACGGAAGCCACCTGCCACAAGTAACGGTAACGATCTACCACAGGTAACGAAAGCAGGTCACTCCCTTGACCCTAGATCATCCATGGTGCTGGACAGTCAAATTGGTACGCTATAGGTTCTCCTTGGCATGACATATACCACAAATATACTCAATTATCAAGAACAAATTTTATAATTGCTCCTAAGAGAGAGAGAGAGAGAGAGAGAGAGAGAGAGAGAGAGAGAGAGAGAGAGAGAGAGAGAGAGAGAGAGAGAGAGAGAGAGAGAGAGAGAGAATGAGAGAGAGAGCGAGAGAGAGAGCGAGAGAGAGAAAGAGAGAGAGAAAGAGAGAGAGAGAGAGAGAGAGAGAGAGAGAGAGAGAGAGAGAGAGAGAGAGAGAGAGAGAGAGAGAGAGAGAGAGAGAGAGAGAGAGAGAGAGAGAGAGAAAGAGAGAGCGAGAGAGAGAAAGAGAGAGCGAGAGAGAGAGAGAGAGAGAGAGAGAGAGAGAGAGAGAGAGAGAGAGAGAGAGAGAGTAACAGAGAGAGAGAGAGAGAGAGAGAGAGAGAGAGAGAGAGAGAGAGAGAGAGAGAGAGAGAGAGAGAGAGAGAGAGAGAGAGAGAGAGAGAGAGAGAGAGAGACAAAACATATATTAATATTTTCATATTTACAAATGTGTCTCAAGAAGCAAATTATACATAAAGCGTAATTGTGACATACACATTCCACTCAGTTGAATCGTCGATGATTCGAACTTGAGACTTCAAATTACAACATTGCCTTACCAACCAGGCCATGGGTGCCCACTAACATACAGATCACTCATTACAAAAAGTGTAACACAACAAAGCATATTATGACTAAAACCTGATTAGCTACCAAAGCTTTAATTGGCACTCTCAGCACCAACAGTGCAACTTGCACTCTCAGCACCAACAGTGCCACTTGCACTCTCAGCACCAACAGTGCCACTTGCACTCTCAGCACCAACAGTGCCACTTGCACTCTCAGCACCAACAGTGCCACTTGCACTCTCAGCAGCAGCAGTGCCACTTGCACTCTCAGCACCAACAGTGCCACTTGCACTCTCAGCACCAACAGTGCCACTTACACTCTCAGCACCAACAGTGCCACTTGCACTCTCAGCACCAACAGTGTAACTTGCACTCTCAGCACCAACAGTGACACTTGCACTCTCATCACCAACAGTGCCACTTGCACTCTCAGCACCAACAGTGCCACATGCACTCTCAGCACCAACAGGGCAACTTGCACTCTCAACACCAACAGTGCTACTTGCACTCTCAGCACCAACAGTGCCACTTGCACTCTCAGCACCGACAGTGCCACTTGCACTCTCAGCACCAACAGTGCAACTTGCACTCTCAGCACCAACAGTGCTACTTGCACACTCAGCACCAACAGTGCCACTTGCACTCTCAGCACCAACAGTGCAACTTACACTCTCAGTGCCACTTGCACTCTCAGCACCAACAGTGCCACTTGCACTCTCAGCACCAACAGTGCCACTTGCACTCTCAGCACCAACAGTGCCACTTACACTCTCAGTGCCACTTGCACTCTCAGCACCAACAGTGCCACTTGCACTCTCAGCACCAACAGTGCCACTTGCACTCTCAGCACCAACAGTGCAACTTACACTCTCAGTGCCGCTTGCACCCTCAGCACCAACAGCGCCACATGCACTCTCAGCACCAACAGTGCCACTTGCACTCTCAGCACCAACAGTGCAACTTGCACTCTCAGCACCAACAGTGCCACTTGCACTCTCAGCACCAACAGTGCCACTTGCACTCTCAGCACCAACAGTGCCACTTGCTCTATCAGCACCAACAGTGCCACTTGCACTCTCAGCACCAACAGTGCCACTTACACTCTCAGCACCAACAGTGCCACTTGCACTCTCAGCACCAACAGTGCCACTTACACTCTCAGCACCAACAGCGCCACTTGCACTCTCAGCACCAACAGTGCCACTTACACTCTCAGCACCAACAGTGCCACTTGCACTCTCAGCACCAACAGTGCCACTTACACTCTCAGCACCAACAGTGCCACTTGCACTCTCAGCACCAACAGTGCCACTTACACTCTCAGCACCAACAGTGCAACTTGCACTCCAGAAGGCTCTTCTACCACACAAACTTTCACTCCAGGAGTCTCTACTACCACTCAAACTTTCACTCTAGGAGGCTCTACTACCACTCAAACTTTCACTCTAGGAAGCTCTACTGCCACTCAAACTTTCACTCTAGGAGGCTCTAATACCACTTAAACTTTCACTCCAGGAGGCTCTACTACCACTCAAACTTTCACTCAAGGAAGCTCTACTATCACTCAAACTTTCACTCTAGGAAGCTCTACTACCAATCAAACTTTCACTCTAGGAGGCTCTACTACCACTCAAACCTTCACTCCAAGAGGCTCTACTACCACTCAAACTTTCACTCTAGGAGGCTCTACTACCACTTATACTTTCACTCTAGGAGGCTCTACTACCACTCAAACTTTCACTCTAGGAGGCTCTACTACCACTCAAACTTTCACTCTAAGAAGCTCTGCTACCACTCAAACTTTCACTCTATGAAGCTCTACTACTTTTAAACTTTCACTCTAGGAGGCTCTACTACCACTTAACCTTTCACTCTAGGAGGCTCTACTACCACTCAAACGTTCACTCCAGGAGGCTCTACTACCACTCAAACGTTCACTCTAGAAGGCTCTACTTCCACTCAAACTTTCACTCTAAGAAGCTCTGCTACCACTCAAACTTTCACCCTATGAAGCTCTACTAAAACTCAAACTTTCACCCTATGAAGCTCTACTAAAACTCAAACGTTCACTCTAGGGGGCTCTACTACCACTAAAACTTTCACTCTAGGAGGCACTCTCAGACAACCCTTTCATAGTCTCTGTCTCTGTCTCTGGCCTCCCACTAGCATGCCAATACCACCACAGTGTAGTGTAGTACATACCACCACAGTGTAGTGTAGTACATACCACCACAGTGTAGTGTAGTACATACCACCACAGTGTAGTGTAGTACATACCACCTCAGTGTAGTGTAGTACACACCACCTTAGTGTAGTGTAGTACACACCACCTCAGTGTAGTGTAGTACACACCACCTCTGTGTAGTACATACCACCTCAGTGTAGCGTAGTGCATACCACCACAGTGTAGTGTAGTACATACCTTTTCAGTACAGTGTAGTACACACCACCTCAGTGCTGTGTAGTACATACCACCACAGTGTAGTGTAGTACATACCACCTCAGTGTAGTGTAGTACATACCACCACAGTGTAGTGTAGTACATACCACCTCAGTGTAGTGTAGTACATACCTTTTCAGTGCAGTGTAGTACATACTACCTCAGTGTAGTGTAGTACATACCACCTCAGTGTAGTGTAGTACACACCACCTCAGTGTAGTGTAGTACATACCACCTCAGTGTAGTGTAGTACATACCACCTCAGTGTAGTGTAGTACATACCACCTCAGTGTAGTGTAGTACATACCACCTCAGTGTAGTGCAAGTGGTACATACCACCTCAGTGTAGTGTAGTACATACCACCTCAGTATAGTGTACTACATACCTTTTCAGTGCAGTGTAGTACGCACCACCTCAGTGTAGTGTAGTACATACCACCACAGTGTAGTGTAGTACACACCACATCAGTGTAGTGTCGTACATACCACCACAGTGTAGTGTAGTACATAGAACCCCAGTGTAGTGTAGTACATACCACCACAGTGTAGTGTAGTACATACCACCAGTGTAGTGTAGTACACACCACCTCAGTGTAGTGTCGTACATACCACCTCAGTGTAGTGTAGTACATACCACCCCTGTGTAGTGTAGTACATACCACCACAGTGTAGTGTAGTACATACCACCACAGTGTAGTGTAGTACACACCACCTCAGTGTAGTGCTGTACATACCACCTCAGTGTAGTGTAGTACACACCACCTCAGTGTAGTGTAGTACACACCACCTCAGTGTAGTGTAGTACACACCACCTCAGTGTAGTGTAGTACACACCACCTCAGTGTAGTGTAGTACACACCACCTCAGTGTAGTGTAGTACAGACCACCACAGTATAGTGTAGTACACAGCACCTCAGTGTAGTATAGTATACACCACCTGAGTGTAGTGTAGTACACACCACCTCAGTGTAGTGTTGTACACACCACCTCAGTGTAGTGTAGTACACACCACCTGAGTGAAGTGTAGTACACACCACCTCAGTGTAGTGTAGTACACACCACCTCAGTGTAGTGTAGTACATACCACCTCAGTGTATTGTAGTACACCCCACCTCAGTGTAGCGCAGTGCATACTACCTCAGTGTAGTATAGTACATACCACCTCAGTGTAGCGTAGTGCATACCACCTCAGTGTAGTGTAGTACACACCACCTCAGTGTAATGTAGTACACACCACCACAGTGTAGTGTAGTACACACCACCACAGTGTAGTGTAGTATACACCACCACAGTGTAGTGTAGTACACACCACCTCAGTGTAGTGTAGTACACACCACCTCAGTGTAGTGTAGTACATACCTCCTCAGTGTAGCGTAGTGCATACCACCTCAGTGTAGTGTAGTACACACCACCTCAGTGTAGTGTAGTACACACCACCTCAGTGTAGTGTAGTACATGCCACCTCAATGTAGTGTAGTACATACCACCTCAGTGTAGTGTAGTACATACCACCTCAGTGTAGTGCAGTACATACCACCTCAGTGTAGTGCAGTACATACCACCATAGTGTAGTGTAGTATATACCACCTCAGTGTAGTGTAGTACATACCACCTCAGTGTAGTGTAGTACATACTTTGACACAGCACCCCATAAGAGGCTGGTTTATAAACTGGAGAAACAGGCAGGAATAACTGGTAAGGTGATCCAGTGGATAAGGGAGTACCTAAGCAATAGAAAGCAGAGAGGTACAGTGAGGGATATGACCTCAGACTGGCATGAAGTCATCAGTGGAGTCCCACAGGGCTCTGTACTTTGACCTATTAGGTTTCTGATATACGTAATTCTCCTAGAGGATTAGATTCATTCTTCTCAATGTTTGCTGACGATGCCAAAATTATGAGAAGTTTTAAGACAGGAGGACAGCATGAGGCTTCTAAAAGACCTGAGGTGCATCAGGGTGAAAGAAACTCTGCCCATTTGTTTCCGCCTCCACCGGCGATCGAAGCCGGAACCTCAGGACTACGAATCCGAAGCGCTGTCCACTCAGCTGTCAGGCCCCTGGAGAGTTAGGGTGGAGAGTAACGTTGCCTGGTTCCCGTCATATGGCGGCAACATGGATGCGTTCGCGACGAGGAGGCACGAACAGCTAAACGTTATTTTGTCAAAATTTTTGTTTTGTTTTTATATTCTAATCATTTGCTTTTTAAAAATTTATTCCGGGAGGTTCTGAAGGTAAATATCATTTTCATAACATATAACAATTATACTATAGATACTAGAATTTGTTGTGTTTTTTTCTGTTTCACTAGATAATGCCACCCTGGCTGGGCTATTTAAAAAATAAATGTAAAATGCTTTAAATACGGCCAACTCACATCTCTGGACTGTCTTTGAGGCGTTAGTAATAAAACATCTAATTTTATTAATAAACTTTTCCTTGCCCTTGTTAGGTTTAAGCTATATTTTTACCTCGGTTTTAGATACCACAAAACTCTCTGGACGTTACACTCTCAGCAAATCAGTAGGATACATGAGGAGGATTCGAACCTGCAAACTTTGTTCTCCCAAGCCAACACCTTATACCGCTACGCCACATCATGGTAAAAAAAATGCAACCTGTAAACATTCTCAAGAACGTGAACAGAGAAAGATAACAAAATTAATCCCAAGAATTAGAAACCTTCCTTATGTAGAGATGTAATAAAAGCTTTATTTACATTGTTTAAGAACCCGTAGAGTAAACAGTGATATGACTGAAGTGTACAATTGGGAGGGGGGGGGGGGAATGTGTAACAGTTAGTATATTAATGGGGATATGTCACTAATATCCCTGAATATATCAACACAAAATAGAACATGAAACAATCCATACAAATTGGATACGTTCAAATTAGGATAAACTGTACTCACCTAATTGTACTCACCTAACTGTGCTTGCGGGGGTTGAGCTCTCATTGGAAATCAACAATCAGGGTTGTTGATTTCCGGAATAGATTACCTGGTAACATAATAGACTTGGGATCACTGGATTATTTCAAGCGCTGGTTAGACATATATATGAAAGAGTTTGAGTGTATATAAATAGGAGCTGCCATGAATGGGTCAAAGGGCCTTCTGCAGGTTCAGTAATTCTTATGTGCGAGTTGGTCAAAAGACTTTGCAGTTTCTGTTATCATGTTGCATCATGTGCATACAAACTTATTTTTAGGTTGTAAACATAACTTTTTCAATGTAAACGTGATTTGAAAAGTTCCAATATGAATATATATTCATTTTTCATATTCTGTAATATGTAATATTTTCATGGAACTCGAAAATTCTGCAGCTGTCACTGAGATAATGATTGAGACGCCTTTGATAAGTTATGACAGATTGAGAGTGAACATGATGCTATGTATCACTTCCACATACAAAGCAGCTGCTATTTATATCCACCAAGATTCATTCAAATATATATATATATATATATATATATATATATATATATATATATATATATATATATATATATATATATATATATATATATATATATATATAAATATATATATATAACTGAAAACTCACACCCCAGAAGTGACTCGAACCCATACTCCCAGAAGCAACGCAACTGGTATGTACAAGACGCCTTAATCCACTTGACTATCACGACCGGACAAAATGAGGTGATAGCCGAGGCTATTTGAACCACCCCACCGCCGGCACTCGGATAGTAATCTTGGGCATAGCATTTTACCAAACCACCTCATTCTTTGGGGCACACGTGAGGAACACAAATGCGAACAAGCCTGAATGGTCCCCAGGACAATATGCAACTGAAAACTCACACCCCAGAAGTGACTCG
>NC_091160.1:47952271-47977271 GCF_040958095.1 Procambarus clarkii | reverse complement strand
AGTAGTGTGCTGTCGGTAGGTTTAACGACTGAGGCTTCTGGTAGAACTGATTTCACTGCTCTAATGATTACTTCACTAGATGCAATAATTTCGCACTTGGAGGGGCTAAGAACGAGACCCATGGACTCCCCCCGTGTCTTCACCAGCTGTAAGTCTTCTAGCAGGGAATCTTGTGTGCCTGCCAGAGTGCCATCATCCAGGAACCAGATGTTGAGCTCGCTGGACAGTCTGGTTGTAATTTCTCGAACCGCTATGCAAAAGAGGAACGGTGCAAGTGGGTCACCCTGTTGAATTCCCTCTGCTGAGGTGACTTCATGTTTGCCAAACAGGAGGGTTGAGTCTTTGCTGTAGCCTGCTGACACAAACGGGAGAATGCTTGGGCAATGTTCCTGGACTGCAGTGAGGATTGCTTCCCTTTTGACCGAGTTGAAAGCGTTTTTAAAATCTAATTTTACTACTGCCTGGTCTTCAGTAAGAGAGCTAATGTAGGCTCGTGCAGCATGAGCCGCTGCTTCACAGCCTTGGGGGACTCCAAACCCCAGCTGGTTGGGTTGCAGCATGGTGGCTGCTTCCGTTCGGATACTTCTGACAGCAGCCCTTGCAACTAGGCGGCGAAGGGTATTACCAACGGCAATGGGTCTGATTCCTCCCCCCTTCTTTTTGAGGGCACATAGGGATGCACCAAAGAAGAATGGTTTGATTTCATCAGGGATTAACCCGGCGAGGCAGTTGTTGACAAACGTTGTGATTTCTGTCAGGAGCGCTTCTGCAGCTGGGCCAAGAACAGGGTTCACCATTTCCTTCACATGTTGAGGTCTTACCCCTGTGTAGCCTCCTGAGGAGCCCGGGGGAAATGAAACGATAGCTTTATAAACCTCTGACTCCCGGAGGACGAGAGGTTCCTGATTAGGGGCGAGCCTGACCTGTGGGGGAGGTCCACCTACGGCCCTGACGGGGTGTTTTTCTCTCAGTGCTTGGGCTGTGGTTTCATCCCTGGGCAAAATTTTGTCCTCACTTGTGATTAACCTGAGTGCCCCGACTGTATTGCCCTCTTCAATTTTCTTGCTGACTTGGGTACCTAATTTTCTGTTGTCGCTGATTGTCGTACTTGGTCTGCCTCGGCGGTGTTTGGTGTGTTTGGGGAGGCGGACTAGGTTGTCAGCCCTCGGAAAATCCCTAATTGCTTTATTGACGGATGAGGCCAGTGTCTTGCCTCCTCTGTCTGGTACACCTAAGCATGCATTGCCAAAAATTAACAGATTGTGCCAGGCTTTGATGGTATCAGGTGCAACAAGGTTATTTGACCCTCTGTTGACTTTTGCGATGAGGTCCGTGTATTTCCCTGCAGCAAAAGGGCGAGAGGCCTTTGGGATGTGGGTGAGTGTCCTGGTTGACGTTGCTTTAATTGCCTCTAGCAGGTCGTCTGTTGCAATGTAATCTGTTGCGATTTGTACTGGTGCAACAGGCTCCTGAGTGCTGCCTCCTCCCACGGGAGGCCTCCCTGACCCAGGACAGTCACCATGCTGGCGTATGACTCTGGAGACAGAGTTGATGCTGACGATGTTCCCACAACCACTGCATGTGCCTCTCCTTTGATTGGCTTCGGGAGGGGTGAGCTGGCTGGTAGCGGCTTCTTCTGCCATCCCCTTAGGTAAAGTGAATGTCACCTTGCACTGGAGTATTTGTCTCTCCCTCCTGGCTGGGGGGGACGAGGTTGTCCCCTATACTATGCGTCATGTCTGGGCAGATGTCTGGGGTGGGTGGGCTCGTGGAGGTGGTGGGTGGGGGTTGGGAGGCTGCGCGCTGGCCCGGTCTGGGAGGGGGGCCGGGGAGGGAAGGCGCGACCACCTGATCGTGGGAGGTGGGGGCGGGGGAGCGGAAGACACTGCACCACACGGAGGGGGGGGGGGGGGGGGAGACACTACACAGGTGGAGTGGTCGAGCGGGAGACACTACACTCAGGGGGTGGGGGGGGGGGGCACTACACTCAGGGGGTGGGGGGAGGCACTACACTCAGGGGGTGAGGGGAGGGTTGATGTGGCACGTAACACTTGGATAATTTCCTTTTTGTCACTAAACACTGGTGAATGTGTCCTGGCTCACTGGGTGTGGTGCTCTCAACACGATACTCACAATGGTCCAGTCACCACAGGACTGGACTCAACTTATCTTTTCAAGCACTTATTGGCACACTGGTGACCCAGTCTCTTGACCCCACCACATGTGTCCTTCCACCCTTTCCTGGTGAGGGAGCCGTAGGGCGTGTGGCGTGTGTGGGCGTGGGCTGGCGGTGGGCGTGGGGTAGCGGTGGGCGTAGGGTTGCGTGGGGTGACGGTGGGCGTGGGGTGGCGGTGGGCGTAGGGTTGCGTGAGGTGACGGTGGTCGTGGGGTGGACGATGGTCGTCGGGTCAGCCGCCGGGAGAGGGTAGCTGGGTGGGCTGGCGAGGCCTGTGGGAGGCTAGGGAGAGGGGGGGAGAAGGTATCCCGGTCACACACAATTAGCACAAAGTTTCACAGGTGCATTATGTTTATCACTACAAACTCACCGTTCATCTGAAAAGACGCACACATTCACTTATATATATATATATATATATATATATATATATATATATATATATATATGGGGTGGGGTGACGGTGGGCGTGGGGTGGCGGTGGGCGTAGGGTTGCGTGAGGTGACGGTGGTCGTGGGGTGGACGATGGTCGTCGGGTCAGCCGCCGGGAGAGGGTAGCTGGGTGGGCTGGCGAGGCCTGTGGGAGGCTAGGGAGAGGGGGGGAGAAGGTATCCCGGTCACACACAATTAGCACAAAGTTTCACAGGTGCATTATGTTTATCACTACAAACTCACCGTTCATCTGAAAAGACGCACACATTCACTTATATATATATATATATATATATATATATATATATATATATATATATATATATATATATATATATATATATATATATATATATATATATATATATATATATATCAGTCATATATATATATATATATATATGTCTGATCTGAACTTGAAACATTCAAGTGATTCCACAATTCATCTCAAATAATTTTGTCGACATTATTCCCAAACCAGTATTTACCCAGGCCTTTTCTGAATCAAAACTAATCCAATGTGTTTTTAGGCAATTGTGAAGAGCCCATTAACCGAGGATCCAACCTGGTAAGCGGCAGTTTGCAATACCTTGAATCTGGAGTAACGCTCCGTTTCCCCCGTAAAAAATTATTCTTTAAGACTTTTTAAAATTCACATCAAGCTACGGAAAATTCGTATGTTGATTAAAGTTAAAATAGACAAGAAAAGATCTAGATGCTAAACTTTCGGCATTGTAGCATACGCTATATATATAATTAATTGTGTCGGTGGCTCATGCTGTTCTGTCCTGCTGTGTCCTGCTCTGTGCTTTTCTGCTCTATCCTGTTCTGCCCAACTCAGCCCTGCTCCTTCCAGTGCCCCACAGTACTAGGAACGCCGTACATCGACTAGGCAGGAAAGCTTACATTGATTAGGTATGAAAGCTATAGTGATAGAGCTCTCTTTTCCTGGATGCATGAAATGGAGTTAGGGAACGTTCTCCGGGTGCAAGAGTGGAAGACATAGTGGTTAAAATAAGGAATATAGTGTTAGTGAATCAGCTCAGTATTTGCCTCTCTGTACTTGGAAACTATATTTCTAATGCTGTGATCGAGGGGTAGTTGGAAAATTATAAAGTGGCACTAGATATGATAAGGAATCAGTAAAGGTCTCGGTCATGTGTGGCGTTCTCTCAAGGTTAAAAGTACCGATAAGAACTCAGTGTCTTGAAAAGTATTGTATGAATAATACAATATCATTCATGTATGACTGGTACTCTTACATTGGCAAGCTCACCATGTATGCAAGAGATGGCGTTCATCTCTCTAACGCGGGGAAGAGAGGAATACAAACTCATTGCAGGAAATTGTGTGAGAATTTAAAGGTTTAATAGCTATATGGATATAAATAACTGCAAAATAAGGAAACCTTAAAAGAGGTTAAAACATGGTTTTTACCCATCGATAAGAATTAATGCACAATTCCTAATAAGGAGATAAAATAGTAGAGATGTCAACAGCAATACTATACAAAGTATAAAAATGTGAGGAATAAGAAGGATGATCTCAGAGTAATTTTGCCTACCGAAAAATTTACGATAATACCCCTCACTGAAACCTGACTGAATACTCAAGAGACCTATTGGGCGAATACCAGCTACGTGGATATAAGTTCTTTTATGTTGACAGAGCTGCTGTGAAAAAAGGTGGTATTGTTATCAATCTCTTGCAAGTGTAAAATCTTTTTGTGTAGTGTAACACTGTATCGCGTTATGTAAGGTCACACTGAATTTTATGGTATAGTGTTATAGTGTGTGTTTTGTTATAAAGTGTCACATTATATGTTGTTGTGTAATACGGCATTCTATGTTGTCAAGTAAAACTACATAGTACCAAGTTATGTTGTCTCACATTGAATCTTGTGGTGTAGTACCAAACTGTACTCACCAGATATGCTTGCGGGGGTTGAGCTTCGGCTCTTTGGTTCCGCCTCAGCCGTCAATCAACAGGTGTACAGGTTCCTGAACCTACTGGGCTCTATCATATCTACATTTGAAACTGTGTATGGAGTCTTCCTCCACCACATCACTACCTAATACATTCCATTTATTAACTACTCTGACAATAAAAAGATTGCTTCTAATGTCTTCATGGCTCATTTGACTCTCCATTTCCACCTGTGTCCCCTAGTGCGTGTTCCCATTGTGTTAAAAAAACTGTCTTTGTCTACTTTTTTAATTCCTCTGAGAATCTAGTATGTATTGATCATGTCCCCCCCTAACTCCCCTGTCTTCCAGGTACGTGAGGTTTAATTCCAGTAGTCTCTCCTCATAGCTCATGGCCCTCAGTTCGGGCACTAGTCTGGTGGCAAACCTCTGAACCTTCTCTAATTTAGTTTTATGTTTGATGAGATATGGACTCCACGCTGGAGCTGCATATTCCAGGATTGGTCTGAGACACGTGACATAAAAGATTCTGAATGATACCTTACACAAGTTTCTAAAGGCCGTTCTTATGTTGGCCAACCTGGCATATACCGATTATGTTATCCTCTTGATGTGGGCTTCAGGGAACAGGTCTAGAGTAATATCATCCCCCCAAGTCTCTCTCTCTCCCTCTCTCTCTCTCTCTCTCTCTGATTCCAGAAGAATTTCCTCTCCCAAATGATACCTTGTATCTGGCCTCCTGCTCCCTACACCTATCTTCATTACGTTATACTTGCTCGGGTTATAATCTAACAACCATTTGTTGGACCGTTCCTTCAGTTTGTCCAGGTCTTCTTGAAGCCTTCTTGATTGTGTTTGATGGTGTAGTGCAGATTGTATATTACGTAGTGTCACATACATCTTTTCGTGGAGTGTGTTTTGTTTACCATCATTACACGTGACATTGTATTTTGTCAAATAGTTTCGTATAGTATTTTGTTACGCCACTAAACACTGCCTCTTACAGCTCAATGTCGTTTCGTACAGGGACGCGTTGTGTAGTACTGAACCGTGTAGACATATGAACAAGTAATGAGGCTGGACGATAGATTATAACCCACGTATTTGAACCCAGGCCCCGCACATTACCGTCTGGATTAGGCCTGCACAACTTTTAAAATAATACGGGGCCAAACTACTCCAAGGAAACCAGATTTGGGCAGCGAGTGAAAACGTCATTTATCCAATAACATTAATATTGCTTCAATATTAATGGCATCAGATAATGTAATCAATAATAATAGTAAAAATAATAATAATAATAATAATAATAATAATAATAATAATAATAATAATAATATTAATAAATATATTTGATTTTCACATTATATTAAAATTTCAAACATAATTATATAAAAAATTATACATTTCTCACTTGAAACAAAATTCCATTTATAAAATACTTTAGTCCAAATGGTTTAGTTTCATAATCATCTCATTAACCTAATGAGAGGCATAACACCCTTTACACTAACAAGCTTGTTGGGTTCTTGGGTCATAGTCTCAGTAGACGTCTTCAAGACGTCTTCTAAATGGTCATTATTCAGACAAGAACGTTATTAGTTTTTTTGTATTCACGATAGAAAATGCTCATAAATATATGTACTGCCAAAAATGTTGAGCGTTTCAAGTGCAGCTTTCAGGGGACCTGATAGCTGACTGGACAGCGCTACGGATTTGTAGTCCTGAGTTCCTGGTTCAATTCCAAGTGAAGGTGGAAACAATTTGGCAGAGTTTCTTTCACCCTGATGCCTGTTACCTAGCAGTAAATAGGTACCTGGGAAGTTAGACAACTGCTACGGGCTGCTTCCTGGGGGGGGGGGGGTGTAACAAAAAGGAGGCCTGGTCGAGGACAGGGCCGTGGTGACGCTATACCCCGAAATCATCTCAATACAATTTCAAGATAGATAGCTGTTCTAAGATCTTTGTGTATTTTTCAGTGTCCAGTTTTCTGTAAAATTCCTGTGCACTGTTTTCTTGGTGCTTATTTATGTAATTTGGCGAACACTGGTAACGTTCAACTGTAATTGGAATACCCGGTTGACTGCATAGAAAACGGATCTTCAATATCTTCAATTGATTTTTTTTAATTATTATTAAAGTGTGTCTTCTGTCAATTTTCTCAATTGAATCATAAATTTTCAGAGCATATTTATCTCCTAGGTCGCTGTGCTTGTCCTGGGGTGTGTGCTGATCTCAAGTGGGAAAGTGACACATTTCATCTTTCAGCAGCTGACTTATAAAAAGCTTCAATTTCATTTTGAGAGTTTTCATTGCTGCGAAAATTTGAAATATGCAAAAACAAGTTTCCCTGAAGATTAGTAATGAGGTTATTTAGATGTGTTTATCGCCATTGAAGATCATTATTAAACAACTCATCTCCAAGCTCAGGAAATTGCCTTAGTTCCTCTTATAAAAATTTGACAACTTCCTCTTCTAAAGCAACGAAACACTTGAGCACTCGTCCATCGTCTTAATCACCTTCCTTCAGAACGGTAGTTCTGAAGGAACAGGTCGTTGTACTCCGGGTCTATCTCTTCAAAAAAAAACTCCGAATATCCTATATTTCACTCCTTTAGAACGGATGTAGTTAACAATAGAAATTCCCACTGACGTTACCCAATCAAACTTCAACATTTTGCTTCTCTGAACCTTAAGATGTATTACTCAGTGGTGTAATACAAAAAATATTTCTGCACATTGCCATATCACCATCAGTAGAAATGGGGCATTAAACTTACAAAACTAATTCCTAGCTGCATTGCAAATGTTTTCCAACTTAAACCTACTCTCAAACGCCACGTAAGTACATATTATTTATAGATTCACGGCGTTGTTGTGACTTCATTGTGCATTAACAGTAGCGAGAGACCCACAATGTCACTACCGACAGATGAGTGAAGGCGGCTCCCTGATTGTGAGCGGGTACCTGATTGTGGGCGGCTCCCTGATTGTGGGGGCTTCCCTGATTGTGGGCGGCTCCCTGATTGTGGGCGGATACCTGAGTGTGGGCTGATATATGGTAGAATTTGGAGTGTGATACCAGCTGGTGCCGCCCAAGCTCCAAATAAGTCTTACAGATCTTCTGGTTCAGGTTCTTTAAAGCCCATTAAGGTTCAGTCGGTTGTGACCGCGCCTGTGGAGTTCAGGGACGCAAGTTCGAATCCATTGTAATACCTTAATGTTTATCACTGATTTATCACATTATTGTGATTTAATTATGATGTTGAACACTTTGCATGCAATGAATATACTTTATTTTCTGGAAAATTGGTTGCCTCATGCAGTGTATGACATACACAAAGTGTGGATATTGTAAACCTTCCACCTGACATATTGAGGTCATGGTCATCTTCGCCTCCGAGGGACGAATATCATATATAGAGTAAACATCCGTGGACCACCATGGGGTCCATGGACCACCATTGGGTCCATGAACCACCATGGGGTCCATGAACCACCATGGGGACCATGAACCACCAAAGGGACCATGGAACACCAAGGTGTTCAGGGACACCAGGTTAACAACCCCTGGTGTGAACTATTTTCGTTACAGCTTCACCCACAACGGCTCCCACGCTGTGATAAGCGCAGCAGTATAAGTGGTGCTCCAAGACACTTCCCGCAGTAGAGTCCTGCGGACACAGTAGAGCTGTGTTACAACAGCATTGCTGTTACTTCTGCCACAGCATTGATCTTCACCTTGCAACAGCAAGCCAAAGTGTTCAGCATGAAACGATCGCAGCTCATATGTGCCTTGTTGGTGAGATGCTTCTACTCTCATAATGCTGTGGTCCTTGTGTGTCACTTTGTCTTTCAATACCTCTGTATGTGTGTGTGTTTGTTTGTCTTGCTATGTCTGTATGTCTGTGTTTGTCTTTCTATGTTTGTATATCTGTGTTTGTCTTTCTATAAATGTCTGTGTTTGTCTTTCTATAAATGTCTGTGTTTGTCTTTCTATGTCTGTATATCTGTGTTTGTCTTTCTATGTCTGTATATCTGTGTTTGTCTGTATTCGTCTTTCTATGTCTGTGTTTGTCTTTCTATGTCTGTATATCTGTGTTTGTCTTTCTTTGTCTGTATTCGTCTTTCTATGTCTGTGTTTGTCTTTCTATGTCTGTGTTTGTCTTTCTATGTCTGTCTTTGTCTTTGTATGTATGTGTTTGTCTTTCTGTGCCTTTATGTCTTTGTCTGTCAGCCTCTCCATATCACTTTGCCTTTCTTTCTATGTATGTCTGCCTCTCCATGTATCTGTATGTCTGTGTCTGCCTTTCTTCCTTTCTATGTCTGTCTGCCATTCTGTTTCTGTATGTCTGTCTGCCATTCTGTTTCTGTATGTCTGTCTGCCATTCGGTCTCTGTATGTCTGTCGGCCATTCGGTCTCTGTATGTCTGTCTGCTATTCGGTCTCTGTATGTCTGTTTCTGCCTTCCTGTCTGTGTCTGTCTTTCTCTCTATCATTATTGCTGTCTATCTGTATTTGTCTCCGTCTCTATCTATCTATGACCCTGTATGCCTGTGTATGCCTTTCTGAGGCTCTGTATGTCTGTGTATGTTTTTCTGTATCTCTGCATGTCTGGGTAAGCATTTCTTAGTCTCTGTGTGTCTGTGAATGCCTTTCTGTGTCTCTGTATGCCTGTGTATGTCTTGTCATGTCTCTGTATGTCTCTATGTCTGTGTCTTTGATTGTATCTCGAATTATGCATGTCTGGTTAGATCTGTTTATGCAAATAACTTTCTCCACGTTTATTCCTTTTCAACTAAATTTATTCTTGTTTATCTTTTTGTCTGCTTTTTGTTCTTGCCTTGAGTACCGTGCAAGTACAGCTGTAAAGCTATAAAGGAGCTGCCTCTTATGGGGCAATAGACATAAAAAATTGGTAACAGATAGAAACTGTAGAACAAGAGGACACATATTATGATATGATTTATGCCTGTGAGGGTGTCTGAAGCAGTTTGTGGTATTCTGCTCTATATGTATGTTTATCATTTATTTTGGAGTGTGTTGTGTGTGTGTTGCTAACTCAAAAAATCTTATGGGGCAATATACATAAACAAATTGTTAACGGATAGAAACAGTAGAACGAGAGGACACATATATTATGATAGGATTTATGCCTGTGATGGTGTCTGAAACAATTTGTGGTATTCTGCTCTATATGTATGTTTATAATTTATTTTGGAGTGTGTTGTGTGTGTGTTGCTAACTCAAACAATACTAATGAGTATTTATTTCTGGACACCAAAAAAGATTACGCTGAATTTTCGTTTAATTTTTTTAACATTGCGGGTGTCTGTTGCAGGTGGCGTGGGTGGCGGCGCTGCTCTGCGTCACTGAGGTCCTCTCTGCTTGTGAACCGGATTGCAGCGGCAAGAACCCGATGGATAAGGTTGAGGATCCTTTAAACTGCAATAATTATTACATTTGTTTGGAGGAAGGAATAGCCTCGGATGTTTCTATACCGTGTGACAGTGGTAGTTATTTTGACGGGGACGATTGTTCTGGTTCTGGAAACTGTACATCTACCTGCACGCCATCACCTTGCCATTTAACATGTAGCGGAAACATGGACGTCATCTCTGACCCAAAAGACTGCAGCATCTATTACATTTGCTCACCTGGCAACATTATTGGACCCTATGATTGTCCCACTGACAGACCTTATTTTAGCGGCGAGACTTGCGTTAAGGACAAAACTGTGTGTTGCGGCGACCTGTGTAATGCGTACTGCCAGGGTGACATAGCGGAGATTGCTGACCCCTACGACTGCCACAAGTTCTATATGTGCCCTGAGGCGGGACCGGCTGAAGAAAAATATCATTTCACTTGCCCCTCAGGGGGCACTTTTGATGTAGCCGTGGGTCAGTGTGTGGTCGGCGCCCCTTGTAATATACTGTGTAGCGGGGGAGGTACGGACCCACCTTCTCCAGACTGCCAGGAGTCCATGACGTGCACGGCTGTGGGACTCTTCCCCAAGTGCACGACGTGTTACCAGCAGTACTTCAACTGTCACACCGTCGGCCAGCCAGCCACCGTTGAGACCTGCACAGGATCCTTGCTCTTCAGCACTAACCCTTCTTCACCTTACTGTATGAGGCCCGAAGACTGCCTCTAATCAGCGATCTGAGTCCACCACCCACTGGCCTCAACTCCACCACCCAATTTTTAAAATTCACTGGACACTGCTTTAAGCCCACCACCCTCTGGACTCACTCCAGCACCCACTGGACTAACGTGATGTCGTCAACACCCAGGTGCACTTGACCTAATCTATTTTTCCACAGTCCAACCCACCTGAGCACGCCACTTGCATCGCCACCTATACCCACTATCTACACTTGCACCACCACCTATACCCACCACCTACACTTGCACAACCACCAGTAACTGAATTTAATACAGTTGTCACCAATGATGTGCACAACTGAACTAAACACACACACACACACACACACACACACACACACACACACACACACACACACACACACACACACACACACACACACACACACACACACACACACACACACACACACACACACACACACACACACACACACACACACACACACACACACACACACACACACTCACACACACACACGCACACGCACACGAACACACATACGCACACACACACACACACACACACACACACACACACACACACACACACACACACAAACACACAGGAAGGCTAGGAAGTGATGTGGTGGAGGCTGACTCCATACACAGTTTGAAGTGTAGATATGATAGAGCCCAATAGGCTCAGGAATCCGTACACCTGTTGATTGACGGTTGAGAGGCGGGACCAAAGAGCCAGAGCTCAACCCTCCGCAAGCACAACTAGGTGAGTACAACTAGGTGAGTACACACACACACAACATTATTAAATTAAAAATATAATATTATTATAAGAAACAACGTACTATTAGATCCAAACAAGGCTGTTTATGGGAAGCTTATGGTGAAACAGATCATGTAAGGTATTTATATGAGAAGTACTTGTCAATTCTAGTCTTAAATAAATTCACGTTTTCATACTGAAATATATAATTTGATATGTTGTTCCATATGCTGACGCTTCGTTTACAAAAATGTATATTTTGCTTTGACTGAAAAGTTTGTCTTTGTTTAGAGTGATGTTAGGCAGTGCAAAATTTAAGTATTATTCTGTATCAGGATTGTCATATATTTTAATTATTTATAAACTTGCATTATTGCCTCTCATTCTTATATTTTATTTTGCTAAATAAGATTAGATCTTTTAAACTGCTTCATATGATATATTTCTATATTTCAAAGTCTTGGCATCATTTTTGCTGCTCGATATTGAACCCCTAATTTGGCTATAACGTTTGTCAAGAACGGTGACCAGAACAGAACATAAGATACCTGTATAAGACCTGCTAGTGAAGCGATGAGTGGAGATTACTTTCTCAGATCGTAAGTCTAAATCTCTCTCATGAAAAGCAAATATTATATTGGCATCATTTACACCGTCAGTGTACTGCTTACTAGGCCTCAGATCATATCACTTAAAGGCCTATTTTGTTCACATATTCTCATTAACTCCGTATTTCATCCATTTCTTTACCTTCATTTGTTCCAGTGTGTATTAGTGTATGTCTCTGAGCATTCAAATTGGTCTGTCAATTGTTTAATTAATTTATTATAGTGTTTAAGTCAGATTTTAATCTCTGGTGTTCAGGGCTTTGTTCACACAAAACTGTTGGAGTATTCTTTGTAAAGGAGGCACTGAGTCTATGTAAGTTGTACAGCAGAGTATGTCACTTCTTGTAGATGGTATATCTCTTGTGGATGGTATACCTATTGTGGATGAAATACCTCTTCTGGATGGATGGAAGATGATATACCTCTTCAGAAACAGTTGTGCAATAATCCTTTTAGTGAGATATTTTGTTTATATTAAATTTGAATCAAGAATGTTCAATCCATTACTAATATTCATATGTGAATAAATCTTAATTTTTGTTTGTAATTTATCGTATATATTACATTGTGTTTGTTAAGTAATCACTCAGAGGGATATTTGTACAGCAACGACCTCGCTTCTTTCAGGGTCGGTGTTCGATCCGTGAAGGTCCAAGTGGTTGGGTACTATTCCTTCATTTCGTCCCCCCAATCCCAGCTCCTATCCTATCCTCATATCCCAGCTCCTATTCTCCCATTGTATCCCTTTCATGTGCTATATAGTCATGTTGGCTTAGTGTTGTCTTCAGATAATTATCTCATCTTTCAATACTATCTACATTTACTAGCTCCTAAAACCCATCTAGTACACTAGTTAGATATTCTCACCTATAGTGCCCTTGTTTTGTTAGAAGTGGCCACATTACAGGTGTATTTCACAGGTGGCCACATTGTCAGGTGTGTTTCACAGGTGGCCACATTGTCAGGTGTGTTTCACAGGTGGCCACATTGCCAGGTGTGTTTCAGAGGTGGCCACATTGTCAGGTGAATTTCAGAGGTGGCTACATTGTCAGGTGTGTTTCACAGGTGGCCACATTGCCAGGTGTGTTTCACAGGTGGCCACATTGTCAGGTGTGTTTCAGAGGTGGCCACATTGTCAGGTGTGTTTCAGAGGTGGCCACATTGTCAGGTGTGTTTCACAGGTGGCCACATTGTCAGGTGTGTTTCAGAGGTGGCCACATTGTCAGGTGTGTTTCAGAGGTGGCCACATTGTCAGGTGTGTTTCACAGGTGGCCACATTGTCAGGTGTGTTTCACAGGTGGCCACATTGTCAGGTGTGTTTCAGAGGTGGCCACATTGTCAGGTGTGTTTCACAGGTGGCCACATTGTCAGGTGTGTTTCAGATTAATATAAACACAAAATACGTTTATATACGTTTATTGTTATTGAACAATCAGAGATGTGCAGAGAATACGTCATAATAACGGGGGGCTGAAACAGGTAACGCAACACACATACGAAGTAGAAATAACAACGTTTCGGTTCGTCAGGACTTGCTTAGGGCCCAGGACCAGGATGCACCAAGCATTTACGTGTCCACTGACGAAACCTCTACATCTTTCCACGAACATGGAGACTTTGTTTACATTTAATAAACAGTGTACGAGCTTGGAAACTTCACAACCCAACTAGTTGTTGGGTTGTTGTTGTTATAAACAACCTCGTAGTGCTTCGCAACCTCTTTCACAAAATCACTTTCGGTCCCTTATGTGACCGAAACGTCGTCATTTTTAATATATATATATATATATATATATATATATATATATATATATATATATATAAAAATATATATATATATATATATATATATATATATATATATATATATATATATATATATATATATATATATATATATATATATATATGTATATGTATATATGTATATATATATATATACGATATGAGTTGATTAGAGATATGTAGAACAAATATTTTGGGTCTCATAAATCACAATTTAAAATTAAATTCACTAAAAAATCTACAAAATTTAGTACAAACTCTGAGTTGTTAATTATAATTAATTGTGATCATAATAATTTGTCTTTCTAAACCATCTTCAAGACATTCTTAGAAAATGCACACTTTATGTTTTTCTAAAAACATCTTTCTTCTATGAAATCAGTTACTTCAATCTTAGAAAACACACAAAGTTTTCTAAGAACTTCATTTTTTAATAAAATCACTTCCATCTTAAAAGATACACACTTTACCTATTCTTTCAACTTCATTCTTAAATTAAATCAATTACTTATTAAGTAAACATAGTTAAATTATAAATTAAAGTTCACTTTCAATCATAAAACTTTCCAAATTGTATTTCTTTGGCTTTCAATCTCTTCTTCTCAGGCTTCGGAATTCCTTGATATTTGTAGAGGCTGTTCTTGTTCGTCTTGTCTACTCCCCTCAGAATTTTGTATGCAGTGATTATATCTCCTCTGTTCCTTGTCATCTCCAGGGCCATGAGATTTATATCCCATACCTTAACCATTTAATATTGTTCCAAACGTTCGTATTTTTACAATTTTGGTTTATGCTTCACATGGTACGAATTCCCGATCATTGCTGCATATTTCAGTATTGGTCTAACATAGGTGTCCCATATCCTGCCGATGGTACCCTGCTCCTGGGTGCAGAAATGATTGGAAGCAGGCCAAACTGGCGAAGTTAGTGGAGAAGGCCAGAGGGGTGAATCTGTTGGGAGCAGTTCAGGATGGTGCAAGATGTAGTGTCAGGACGCAGTTACTGGGAGCAGGCCACAAGGACGCAGTTACTGGGAGCAGGCCACAAGGACGCAGTTACTGGGAGCAGGCCATAAGGACGCAGTTACTGGGAGCAGGCCATAAGGACGCAGTTACTGGGAGCAGGCCATAAGGACGCAGTTACTGGGAGCAGGCCACAAGGACGCAGTTACTGGGAGCAGGCCATAAGGACGCAGTTACTGGGAGCAGGCCATAAGGACACAGTTACTGGGAGCAGGCCATAAGGACACAGTTACTGGGAGCAGGCCATAAGGACGCAGTTACTGGGAGCAGGCCATAAGGACCTCTGAACCTTCTCTAATTTAGTTTTATGTTTGATGAGATATGGACTCCACGCTGGAGCTGCATATTCCAGGATTGGTCTGAGACACGTGACATAAAAGATTCTGAATGATACCTTACACAAGTTTCTAAAGGCCGTTCTTATGTTGGCCAACCTGGCATATACCGATTATGTTATCCTCTTGATGTGGGCTTCAGGGAACAGGTCTAGAGTAATATCATCCCCCCAAGTCTCTCTCTCTCCCTCTCTCTCTCTCTCTCTCTCTGATTCCAGAAGAATTTCCTCTCCCAAATGATACCTTGTATCTGGCCTCCTGCTCCCTACACCTATCTTCATTACGTTATACTTGCTCGGGTTATAATCTAACAACCATTTGTTGGACCGTTCCTTCAGTTTGTCCAGGTCTTCTTGAAGCCTTCTTGATTGTGTTTGATGGTGTAGTGCAGATTGTATATTACGTAGTGTCACATACATCTTTTCGTGGAGTGTGTTTTGTTTACCATCATTACACGTGACATTGTATTTTGTCAAATAGTTTCGTATAGTATTTTGTTACGCCACTAAACACTGCCTCTTACAGCTCAATGTCGTTTCGTACAGGGACGCGTTGTGTAGTACTGAACCGTGTAGACATATGAACAAGTAATGAGGCTGGACGATAGATTATAACCCACGTATTTGAACCCAGGCCCCGCACATTACCGTCTGGATTAGGCCTGCACAACTTTTAAAATAATACGGGGCCAAACTACTCCAAGGAAACCAGATTTGGGCAGCGAGTGAAAACGTCATTTATCCAATAACATTAATATTGCTTCAATATTAATGGCATCAGATAATGTAATCAATAATAATAATAAAAATAATAATAATAATAATAATAATAATAATAATAATAATAATAATATTAATAAATATATTTGATTTTCACATTATATTAAAATTTCAAACATAATTATATAAAAAATTATACATTTCTCACTTGAAACAAAATTCCATTTATAAAATACTTTAGTCCAAATGGTTTAGTTTCATAATCATCTCATTAACCTAATGAGAGGCATAACACCCTTTACACTAACAAGCTTGTTGGGTTCTTGGGTCATAGTCTCAGTAGACGTCTTCAAGACGTCTTCTAAATGGTCATTATTCAGACAAGAACGTTATTAGTTTTTTTGTATTCACGATAGAAAATGCTCATAAATATATGTACTGCCAAAAATGTTGAGCGTTTCAAGTGCAGCTTTCAGGGGACCTGATAGCTGACTGGACAGCGCTACGGATTTGTAGTCCTGAGTTCCTGGTTCAATTCCAAGTGAAGGTGGAAACAATTTGGCAGAGTTTCTTTCACCCTGATGCCTGTTACCTAGCAGTAAATAGGTACCTGGGAAGTTAGACAACTGCTACGGGCTGCTTCCTGGGGGGGGGGGGGGGTGTAACAAAAAGGAGGCCTGGTCGAGGACAGGGCCGTGGTGACGCTATACCCCGAAATCATCTCAATACAATTTCAAGATAGATAGCTGTTCTAAGATCTTTGTGTATTTTTCAGTGTCCAGTTTTCTGTAAAATTCCTGTGCACTGTTTTCTTGGTGCTTATTTATGTAATTTGGCGAACACTGGTAACGTTCAACTGTAATTGGAATACCCGGTTGACTGCATAGAAAACGGATCTTCAATATCTTCAATTGATTTTTTTTAATTATTATTAAAGTGTGTCTTCTGTCAATTTTCTCAATTGAATCATAAATTTTCAGAGCATATTTATCTCCTAGGTCGCTGTGCTTGTCCTGGGGTGTGTGCTGATCTCAAGTGGGAAAGTGACACATTTCATCTTTCAGCAGCTGACTTATAAAAAGCTTCAATTTCATTTTGAGAGTTTTCATTGCTGCGAAAATTTGAAATATGCAAAAACAAGTTTCCCTGAAGATTAGTAATGAGGTTATTTAGATGTGTTTATCGCCATTGAAGATCATTATTAAACAACTCATCTCCAAGCTCAGGAAATTGCCTTAGTTCCTCTTATAAAAATTTGACAACTTCCTCTTCTAAAGCAACGAAACACTTGAGCACTCGTCCATCGTCTTAATCACCTTCCTTCAGAACGGTAGTTCTGAAGGAACAGGTCGTTGTACTCCGGGTCTATCTCTTCAAAAAAAAACTCCGAATATCCTATATTTCACTCCTTTAGAACGGATGTAGTTAACAATAGAAATTCCCACTGACGTTACCCAATCAAACTTCAACATTTTGCTTCTCTGAACCTTAAGATGTATTACTCAGTGGTGTAATACAAAAAATATTTCTGCACATTGCCATATCACCATCAGTAGAAATGGGGCATTAAACTTACAAAACTAATTCCTAGCTGCATTGCAAATGTTTTCCAACTTAAACCTACTCTCAAACGCCACGTAAGTACATATTATTTATAGATTCACGGCGTTGTTGTGACTTCATTGTGCATTAACAGTAGCGAGAGACCCACAATGTCACTACCGACAGATGAGTGAAGGCGGCTCCCTGATTGTGAGCGGGTACCTGATTGTGGGCGGCTCCCTGATTGTGGGGGCTTCCCTGATTGTGGGCGGCTCCCTGATTGTGGGCGGATACCTGAGTGTGGGCTGATATATGGTAGAATTTGGAGTGTGATACCAGCTGGTGCCGCCCAAGCTCCAAATAAGTCTTACAGATCTTCTGGTTCAGGTTCTTTAAAGCCCATTAAGGTTCAGTCGGTTGTGACCGCGCCTGTGGAGTTCAGGGACGCAAGTTCGAATCCATTGTAATACCTTAATGTTTATCACTGATTTATCACATTATTGTGATTTAATTATGATGTTGAACACTTTGCATGCAATGAATATACTTTATTTTCTGGAAAATTGGTTGCCTCATGCAGTGTATGACATACACAAAGTGTGGATATTGTAAACCTTCCACCTGACATATTGAGGTCATGGTCATCTTCGCCTCCGAGGGACGAATATCATATATAGAGTAAACATCCGTGGACCACCATGGGGTCCATGGACCACCATTGGGTCCATGAACCACCATGGGGTCCATGAACCACCATGGGGACCATGAACCACCAAAGGGACCATGGAACACCAAGGTGTTCAGGGACACCAGGTTAACAACCCCTGGTGTGAACTATTTTCGTTACAGCTTCACCCACAACGGCTCCCACGCTGTGATAAGCGCAGCAGTATAAGTGGTGCTCCAAGACACTTCCCGCAGTAGAGTCCTGCGGACACAGTAGAGCTGTGTTACAACAGCATTGCTGTTACTTCTGCCACAGCATTGATCTTCACCTTGCAACAGCAAGCCAAAGTGTTCAGCATGAAACGATCGCAGCTCATATGTGCCTTGTTGGTGAGATGCTTCTACTCTCATAATGCTGTGGTCCTTGTGTGTCACTTTGTCTTTCAATACCTCTGTATGTGTGTGTGTTTGTTTGTCTTGCTATGTCTGTATGTCTGTGTTTGTCTTTCTATGTTTGTATATCTGTGTTTGTCTTTCTATAAATGTCTGTGTTTGTCTTTCTATAAATGTCTGTGTTTGTCTTTCTATGTCTGTATATCTGTGTTTGTCTTTCTATGTCTGTATATCTGTGTTTGTCTTTCTTTGTCTGTATTCGTCTTTCTATGTCTGTGTTTGTCTTTCTATGTCTGTATATCTGTGTTTGTCTTTCTTTGTCTGTATTCGTCTTTCTATGTCTGTGTTTGTCTTTCTATGTCTGTGTTTGTCTTTCTATGTCTGTCTTTGTCTTTGTATGTATGTGTTTGTCTTTCTGTGCCTTTATGTCTTTGTCTGTCAGCCTCTCCATATCACTTTGCCTTTCTTTCTATGTATGTCTGCCTCTCCATGTATCTGTATGTCTGTGTCTGCCTTTCTTCCTTTCTATGTCTGTCTGCCATTCTGTTTCTGTATGTCTGTCTGCCATTCTGTTTCTGTATGTCTGTCTGCCATTCGGTCTCTGTATGTCTGTCGGCCATTCGGTCTCTGTATGTCTGTCTGCTATTCGGTCTCTGTATGTCTGTTTCTGCCTTCCTGTCTGTGTCTGTCTTTCTCTCTATCATTATTGCTGTCTATCTGTATTTGTCTCCGTCTCTATCTATCTATGACCCTGTATGCCTGTGTATGCCTTTCTGAGGCTCTGTATGTCTGTGTATGTTTTTCTGTATCTCTGCATGTCTGGGTAAGCATTTCTTAGTCTCTGTGTGTCTGTGAATGCCTTTCTGTGTCTCTGTATGCCTGTGTATGTCTTGTCATGTCTCTGTATGTCTCTATGTCTGTGTCTTTGATTGTATCTCGAATTATGCATGTCTGGTTAGATCTGTTTATGCAAATAACTTTCTCCACGTTTATTCCTTTTCAACTAAATTTATTCTTGTTTATCTTTTTGTCTGCTTTTTGTTCTTGCCTTGAGTACCGTGCAAGTACAGCTGTAAAGCTATAAAGGAGCTGCCTCTTATGGGGCAATAGACATAAAAAATTGGTAACAGATAGAAACTGTAGAACAAGAGGACACATATTATGATATGATTTATGCCTGTGAGGGTGTCTGAAGCAGTTTGTGGTATTCTGCTCTATATGTATGTTTATCATTTATTTTGGAGTGTGTTGTGTGTGTGTTGCTAACTCAAAAAATCTTATGGGGCAATATACATAAACAAATTGTTAACGGATAGAAACAGTAGAACGAGAGGACACATATATTATGATAGGATTTATGCCTGTGATGGTGTCTGAAACAATTTGTGGTATTCTGCTCTATATGTATGTTTATAATTTATTTTGGAGTGTGTTGTGTGTGTGTTGCTAACTCAAACAATACTAATGAGTATTTATTTCTGGACACCAAAAAAGATTACGCTGAATTTCCGTTTAATTTTTTTAACATTGCGGGTGTCTGTTGCAGGTGGCGTGGGTGGCGGCGCTGCTCTGCGTCACTGAGGTCCTCTCTGCTTGTGAACCGGATTGCAGCGGCAAGAACCCGATGGATAAGGTTGAGGATCCTTTGAACTGCAATAATTATTACATTTGTTTGGAGGACGGAATAGCCTCGGATGTTTCTATACCGTGTGACAGTGGTAGTTATTTTGACGGGGACGATTGTTCTGGTTCTGGAAACTGTACATCTACCTGCACGCCATCACCTTGCCATTTAACATGTAGCGGAAACATGGACGTCATCTCTGACCCAAAAGACTGCAGTATCTATTACATTTGCTCACCAAGCAACATTATTGGACCCTATGATTGTCCCACTGACAGACCTTATTTTAGCGGCGAGACTTGCGTTAAGGACAAAACTGTGTGTTGCGGCGACCTGTGTAATGCGTACTGCCAGGGTGACATAGCGGAGATTGCTGACCCCTACGACTGCCACAAGTTCTATATGTGCCCTGAGGCGGGACCGGCTGAAGAAAAATATCATTTCACTTGCCCCTCAGGGGGCACTTTTGATGTAGCCGTGGGTCAGTGTGTGGTCGGCGCCCCTTGTAATATACTGTGTAGCGGGGGAGGTACGGACCCACCTTCTCCAGACTGCCAGGAGTCCATGACGTGCACGGCTGTGGGACTCTTCCCCAAGTGCACGACGTGTTACCAGCAGTACTTCAACTGTCACACCGTCGGCCAGCCAGCCACCATTGAGACCTGCACAGGATCCTTGCTCTTCAGCACTAACCCTTCTTCACCTTACTGTATGAGGCCCGAAGACTGCCTCTAATCAGCGATCTGAGTCCACCACCCACTGGCCTCAACTCCACCACCCAATTTTTAAAATTCACTGGACACTGCTTTAAGCCCACCACCCTCTGGACTCACTCCAGCACCCACTGGACTAACGTGATGTCGTCAACACCCAGGTGCACTTGACCTAATCTATTTTTCCACAGTCCAACCCACCTGAGCACGCCACTTGCATCGCCACCTATACCCACTATCTACACTTGCACCACCACCTATACCCACCACCTACACTTGCACAACCACCAGTAACTGAATTTAATACAGTTGTCACCAATGATGTGCACAACTGAACTAAACACACACACACACACACACACACACACACACACACACACACACACACACACACACACACACACACACACACACACACACACACACACACACACACACACACACACACACACACACACACACACACACACTCACACACACACACGCACACGCACACGAACACACATACGCACACACACACACACACACACACACACACACACACACACACACACACACACAAACACACAGGAAGGCTAGGAAGTGATGTGGTGGAGGCTGACTCCATACACAGTTTGAAGTGTAGATATGATAGAGCCCAATAGGCTCAGGAATCCGTACACCTGTTGATTGACGGTTGAGAGGCGGGACCAAAGAGCCAGAGCTCAACCCTCCGCAAGCACAACTAGGTGAGTACAACTAGGTGAGTACACACACACACAACATTATTAAATTAAAAATATAATATTATTATAAGAAACAACGTACTATTAGATCCAAACAAGGCTGTTTATGGGAAGCTTATGGTGAAACAGATCATGTAAGGTATTTATATGAGAAGTACTTGTCAATTCTAGTCTTAAATAAATTCACGTTTTCATACTGAAATATATAATTTGATATGTTGTTCCATATGCTGACGCTTCGTTTACAAAAATGTATATTTTGCTTTGACTGAAAAGTTTGTCTTTGTTTAGAGTGATGTTAGGCAGTGCAAAATTTAAGTATTATTCTGTATCAGGATTGTCATATATTTTAATTATTTATAAACTTGCATTATTGCCTCTCATTCTTATATTTTATTTTGCTAAATAAGATTAGATCTTTTAAACTGCTTCATATGATATATTTCTATATTTCAAAGTCTTGGCATCATTTTTGCTGCTCGATATTGAACCCCTAATTTGGCTATAACGTTTGTCAAGAACGGTGACCAGAACAGAACATAAGATACCTGTATAAGACCTGCTAGTGAAGCGATGAGTGGAGATTACTTTCTCAGATCGTAAGTCTAAATCTCTCTCATGAAAAGCAAATATTATATTGGCATCATTTACACCGTCAGTGTACTGCTTACTAGGCCTCAGATCATATCACTTAAAGGCCTATTTTGTTCACATATTCTCATTAACTCCGTATTTCATCCATTTCTTTACCTTCATTTGTTCCAGTGTGTATTAGTGTATGTCTCTGAGCATTCAAATTGGTCTGTCAATTGTTTAATTAATTTATTATAGTGTTTAAGTCAGATTTTAATCTCTGGTGTTCAGGGCTTTGTTCACACAAAACTGTTGGAGTATTCTTTGTAAAGGAGGCACTGAGTCTATGTAAGTTGTACAGCAGAGTATGTCACTTCTTGTAGATGGTATATCTCTTGTGGATGGTATACCTATTGTGGATGAAATACCTCTTCTGGATGGATGGAAGATGATATACCTCTTCAGAAACAGTTGTGCAATAATCCTTTTAGTGAGATATTTTGTTTATATTAAATTTGAATCAAGAATGTTCAATCCATTACTAATATTCATATGTGAATAAATCTTAATTTTTGTTTGTAATTTATCGTATATATTACATTGTGTTTGTTAAGTAATCACTCAGAGGGATATTTGTACAGCAACGACCTCGCTTCTTTCAGGGTCGGTGTTCGATCCGTGAAGGTCCAAGTGGTTGGGTACTATTCCTTCATTTCGTCCCCCCAATCCCAGCTCCTATCCTATCCTCATATCCCAGCTCCTATTCTCCCATTGTATCCCTTTCATGTGCTATATAGTCATGTTGGCTTAGTGTTGTCTTCAGATAATTATCTCATCTTTCAATACTATCTACATTTACTAGCTCCTAAAACCCATCTAGTACACTAGTTAGATATTCTCACCTATAGTGCCCTTGTTTTGTTAGAAGTGGCCACATTACAGGTGTATTTCACAGGTGGCCACATTGTCAGGTGTGTTTCACAGGTGGCCACATTGTCAGGTGTGTTTCACAGGTGGCCACATTGCCAGGTGTGTTTCAGAGGTGGCCACATTGTCAGGTGAATTTCAGAGGTGGCTACATTGTCAGGTGTGTTTCACAGGTGGCCACATTGCCAGGTGTGTTTCACAGGTGGCCACATTGTCAGGTGTGTTTCAGAGGTGGCCACATTGTCAGGTGTGTTTCAGAGGTGGCCACATTGTCAGGTGTGTTTCACAGGTGGCCACATTGTCAGGTGTGTTTCAGAGGTGGCCACATTGTCAGGTGTGTTTCAGAGGTGGCCACATTGTCAGGTGTGTTTCACAGGTGGCCACATTGTCAGGTGTGTTTCACAGGTGGCCACATTGTCAGGTGTGTTTCAGAGGTGGCCACATTGTCAGGTGTGTTTCACAGGTGGCCACATTGTCAGGTGTGTTTCAGATTAATATAAACACAAAATACGTTTATATACGTTTATTGTTATTGAACAATCAGAGATGTGCAGAGAATACGTCATAATAACGGGGGGCTGAAACAGGTAACGCAACACACATACGAAGTAGAAATAACAACGTTTCGGTTCGTCAGGACTTGCTTAGGGCCCAGGACCAGGATGCACCAAGCATTTACGTGTCCACTGACGAAACCTCTACATCTTTCCACGAACATGGAGACTTTGTTTACATTTAATAAACAGTGTACGAGCTTGGAAACTTCACAACCCAACTAGTTGTTGGGTTGTTGTTGTTATAAACAACCTCGTAGTGCTTCGCAACCTCTTTCACAAAATCACTTTCGGTCCCTTATGTGACCGAAACGTCGTCATTTTTAATATATATATATATATATATATATATATATATATATATAAATATATATATATATATATATATATATATATATATATATATATATATATATATATATATATGTGTATATGTATATATGTATATATATATATATACGATATGAGTTGATTAGAGATATGTAGAACAAATATTTTGGGTCTCATAAATCACAATTTAAAATTAAATTCACTAAAAAATCTACAAAATTTAGTACAAACTCTGAGTTGTTAATTATAATTAATTGTGATCATAATAATTTGTCTTTCTAAACCATCTTCAAGACATTCTTAGAAAATGCACACTTTATGTTTTTCTAAAAACATCTTTCTTCTATGAAATCAGTTACTTCAATCTTAGAAAACACACAAAGTTTTCTAAGAACTTCATTTTTTAATAAAATCACTTCCATCTTAAAAGATACACACTTTACCTATTCTTTCAACTTCATTCTTAAATTAAATCAATTACTTATTAAGTAAACATAGTTAAATTATAAATTAAAGTTCACTTTCAATCATAAAACTTTCCAAATTGTATTTCTTTGGCTTTCAATCTCTTCTTCTCAGGCTTCGGAATTCCTTGATATTTGTAGAGGCTGTTCTTGTTCGTCTTGTCTACTCCCCTCAGAATTTTGTATGCAGTGATTATATCTCCTCTGTTCCTTGTCATCTCCAGGGCCATGAGATTTATATCCCATACCTTAACCATTTAATATTGTTCCAAACGTTCGTATTTTTACAATTTTGGTTTATGCTTCACATGGTACGAATTCCCGATCATTGCTGCATATTTCAGTATTGGTCTAACATAGGTGTCCCATATCCTGCCGATGGTACCCTGCTCCTGGGTGCAGAAATGATTGGAAGCAGGCCAAACTGGCGAAGTTAGTGGAGAAGGCCAGAGGGGTGAATCTGTTGGGAGCAGTTCAGGATGGTGCAAGATGTAGTGTCAGGACGCAGTTACTGGGAGCAGGCCACAAGGACGCAGTTACTGGGAGCAGGCCACAAGGACGCAGTTACTGGGAGCAGGCCATAAGGACGCAGTTACTG